>NW_027498348.1:0-141964 GCF_021521415.1 Bidens hawaiensis | reverse complement strand
AGCGGTGAAAAGAAATATGATGTGATTACTGTTCTTGATCCCATGTAGTTGATTAATGTCCGAGGAAGATATTTATATTCTTCACGTGAACAAGATCCAGGTCTACAATGAAATGGATGAAGATCAAGCTCAACAATAACAATCACTTTTGAATTTATGTTTTTCTTATAAGATTTATTATAGTAGGACTTGGGAGACCTAGTGGAGAAAAGTGGGGGAGAACAAGAACAAAAGAGGCAGAGCTTTAAGATGAATGCTAAGATAAATTGAAAAGAGATTCTTGGAACAGATTTTGATATATGCCATCTGGAATTTGAAGACCAACACCTCAAAAGTCGGTACTAAACCATAGTTTGAAGAATCACATAGGAAGTATCAGAAGAGAGTGTTTGGGCAAAAGGATTAAATATTTTGAAGATCAAGGCCAAAAAATATCCAAGGGGGATTTTGTTAGAGCATAAATGTCCAGGGTTTTGTATGTTTTAGAATCATTCGAGCATATATTTGGTATTGTATGTAGCACATAAGTCATATACGACGTGTAAGACTTATACGGTGGATAGGTTATGCGTCAGAAAAGACTTATGAGGCGTATATGATTTTATCAAGTCTATAAATAGGTGTTAGGACTTATGCGCTGAGTAGTGATCATATCATTCTAGAGTACGAGTGCTGTAAGAGAGTCAAAACTTGATTGTACTAGAAGAAATTGTTAAATTCTTTTGCAAAAGGTTACATACCAGAGATTTGCAATTTTATTGTGAGGCAATCTAGTGTGGGTTTCTAAAATGGACTCCATAACAACCGAAGTTACATATCTCACGGGTGAAAAGTGATCCCGAAACAAATGATGTTGTGAAGATGTTGCGATACCGCCGACATGATACGTTAAAGGTTATTCCCATTAATCCTATGGAACAAGATTTCAATGTTCATTTCTTATGGTGTACTATGATAGTACGAATGAGGAAGCGGTGTTTGTTTTGAAACTGGGTGAAAAGAAATATGATGTGATTACTGTTCTAGATCCCATGTAGTTGATTAATTGTTCGGAGGAAGATATTGAAATTCTTCACGTGAACAAGATTCAGATCTACAATGAAAAGTATGAAGATCAAGCTCAACAATAACAGCGGCTTTTGAATTTATGTTTTGATTATAAGATTCTTTATGGTAGGACTTGGGAGACTTAGTTGAGAAAAGTGGGGGAAGAACAAGAACAAAAAGAGGCAGAGCTTGAAGCTGAATACTAAGATATATTGAAAAGAGATTCTTGGAACAGATTTTGATATATGCCTTCTGGAATTTCAAGACCAACACCTCAAAGTAGTTCTACTAAACCGTAATTTGAAGAATCACATAAGAAGTATCAAGAGAGAGTGTTTGGGAAAAAATATTAAATAGTTTTGAAGATCAAGACCAAACAATATCCAAGGGGGAGTTTGTTAGAGCATAAATGTCTATCTCTAGGGTTTTGTATGTATTAGAGTCAGTCGAGCATATATTTGGTATTTTATGTAGCACATAAGTAATATACGACGTATAAGACTTATACGGTGGACAGGTTATGCGTCAGAAAAGACTTATGAGGCGTATATGATTTTGTCAAGTCTATAAATAGGTGTTAGGACTTATGCGCTGAGTAGTGATCATATCATTCTAGAGTACCAGCGCTGTAAGAGAGTCAAAACTTGATTGTACTAGAAGAAATTGTTAAATGCTTTTGCAAAAGGTTTAATACCAGAGATTTGCAATTTTATTGTGAGGCAATCTAAGTGTGGGTTTCTAAAATGGACTCCATAACAACCCAAGTTACATATCTCACGGGTGGAAACTGATCCCGAAACAAATGATGTTGTGAAGATGTTGCGATAACATGACATGATACGTTAAAGGTTATTCCCATTTATCCTTTGGAACAAGATTTCAATGTTCATTTGTTATGGTGTACTATGATAGGACGAATCGGGAAGCGGTGATTGTTGTGGAACTGGGTGAAAAGAAATATGATGTGATTACTGTTCTAGATCCCATGTAGTTGATTAATTGTTCAGATGAAGATATTTATATTCTTCACGTGAACAAGATCCAGATCTACAGTGAAAAGGATGAAGATCAAGCTCAACAATAACAATCACTTTTGAATTTATGTTTTTCTTATAAGATTCATTATAGTAGGACTTGGGAGACCTAGTGAGGAAAAGTGGGGGAAGAACAAGAACAAAAAGAGGCAGAGCTTTAAGATGAATGCTAAGATAAATTGAAAAGAGATTCTTGGAACAGATTTTGATATATGCCTTCTGGAATTTAAAGACCAACACCTCAAAGTAGGTCTACTAAACCATAGTTTGAATTATCACATAGGAAGTATCAAGAGAGAGTGTTTGGGCAAAAAGATTAAATAGTTTTGAAGATCAAGACGTATCAAAATCCAAAGGGGAGTTTGTTAGAGCATAAATGTCTATCTCTAGGGTTTTGTATGTATTAGAATCAGCCGAGCATATATTTTGTATTGAATGTAGCAAATAAGTCATATACGACGTATAAGACTTATATGGTGGACAGGTTATGCGTCAGAAAAGACTTATGAGGCGTATATGATTTTGTCAAGTCTATAAATAGGTGTTTGGACTTATGCGCTGAGTAGTGATCATATCATTCTAGAGTACCAGTGCTGTAAGAGAGTCAAAACTTGATTGTACTAGAAGAAATTGTTAAATGCTTTTGCAAAATGTTACATACAAGAGATTTGCAATTTTATTCTGAGGCAATCTAAGTGTGGGTTTCTAAAATGGACTCCATAACAACCCAAGTTACATATCTCACGGGTGAAAACTGATCCCGAAACAAATGATGTTGTGAAGAAGTTGCGATACCCCGACATGATACGTTAAAGGTTATTCCCATTTATCCAATGGAACAAGATTTCAATGTTCATTTCTTATGGTGTACTATGATATGACGAACCGGGAAGCGGTGATTGTTTTGAAACTGGGTGAAAAGAAATATGATGTGATTACTGTTCTAGATCCCATGTAGTTGATTAATTGTTCCGAGGAAGATATTTATATTCTTCACGTGAACAAGATCCAGGTCTACAATGAAATGGATGAAGATCAAGCTCAACAATAACAATCACTTTTGAATTTATGTTTTTCTTATAAGATTTATTATAGTAGGACTTGGGAGACCTAGTGGAGAAAAGTGGGGGAAGAACAAGAACAAAAAGAGGCAGAGCTTTAAGATGAATGCTAAGATAAATTGAAAAGAGATTCTTGGAACAGATTTTGATATATGCCTTCTGGAATTTAAAGACCAACACCTCAAAGTAGGTCTACTAAACCATAGTTTGAAGAATCACATAGGAAGTATCAAGAGAGAGTGTTTGGGCAAAAAGATTAAATATTTTTGAAGATCAAGACGTAACAAAATCCAAAGGGGAGTTTGTTAGAGCATAAATGTCTATCTCTAGGGTTTTGTACGTATTAGAATCAGCCGAGCATATATTTTGTATTGAATGTAGCACATAAGTCATATACGACGTGTAAGACTTATACGGTGGATAGGTTATGCGTCAGAAAAGACTTATGAGGCGTATATGATTTTCTCAAGTCTATAAATAGGTGTTAGGACTTATGCGCTGAGTAGTGATCATATCATTCTAGAGTACCAGTGCTCTAAGAGAGTCAAAACTTGATTGTACTAGAAGAAATTGTTAAATTCTTATGCAAAAGGTTACATACCAGAGATTTGCAATTTTATTGTGTGGCAATCTAAGTGTGGGTTTCTAAAATGGACTCTATAACAACCGAAGTTACATATCTCACGGGTGAAAACTGATCCCGAAACAAATGATGCTGTGAAGATGTTGCGATACCATGACACGATACGTTAAAGGTTATTCCCATTTATCCTATGGAACAAGATTTCAATGTTCATTTCTTATGGTGTACTATGATAGGACGAATCGGGAAGCGGTGATTGTTTTGAAACTGGGTGAAAAGAAATATGATGTGATTACTGTTCTAGTTCCCATGTAGTTGATTAATTGTTCAGAGGAAGATATTTATATTCTTCACGTGAACAAGATCCAGATCTACAATGAAAAGGATGAAGATCAAGCTCAACAATAACAATCACTTTTGAAATTATGTTTTTCTTATAAGATTCATTATGGTAGGACTTGGGAGACCTAGTGGAGAAAAGTGGGGAAGAACAAGAACAAAAAGAGGCAGAGGTTTAAGCTGAATGCTAAGATAAATTTAAAAGAGATTCTTGAAACAGATTTTGATATATGCCTTCTGGAATTTGAAGACCAACACCTCAAAGTAGGTCTACTAAACCGTAATTTGAAGAATCACATAGGAAGTATCAAGAGAGAGTGTTTGGGCAAAAAGATTAAATATTTTTGAAGATCAAGACGTAACAAAATCCAACGGGGAGTTTGTTAGAGCACAAATGTCTATCTCGAGGGTTTTGTATGTATTAGAATCAGTCGAGCATATATTTGGTATTGTATGTAGCACATAAGTCATATACGACGTATAAGACTTATTTGGTGGACAGGTTATGCGTCAGAAAAGACTTATGAGGCGTATATGATTTTGTCAAGTCTATAAATAGGTGTTAGGACTTATGCGCTGAGTAGTGATCATATCATTCTAGAGTACCAGTGCTGTAAGAGAGTCAAAACTTGATTGTACCAATGTCAAGTATCAAGAGAGAGAGTGTTTGGGCAAAAAGATTAAATATTTTTGAAAATTAAGACCTAACAATATCCAAGGGGGAGTTTGTTAGAGCATAAATGTCTATCTCCATGGTTTTGTATGTTTAAGAATCAGTCGAGAATGTATTTGGTATTTTATGTAGCACATAAGTCATATACGACTTATAAGACTTACACAGTTCATATGTTATGCGTCAGAAAAGACTTATGAGGCTTATATGATTTTGTCAAGTCTATAAATAGGTATTAGGACTTATGCGCTGATTAGTGATCATTCTAGTGTACCAGTAAGAGAGTCAAAACTTGATTGTACTAGAAGAAATTGTTAAATGACTTTGCAAAAGGTTACATACCAGAGATTTGAAATTTTATTGTGAGACAATCTAAGTGTGGGTTTCTAAAATGGACTCCATAACAAACCAAGTTACATATCTCACGATTGAAAATTGATCCCGAAACAAATGATGTTGTGAAGATGTTGCGATACCGCCGACATGATACGTTAAAGGTTATTCCCATTTATCCTATGGAACAAGATTTCAATGTTCATTTCTTATAGTGTACTATGATAGGACGAATGGGGAAGCGGTGATTGTTTTGAAACTGGGTGAAAAGAAATATGATGTGATTACTGTTCTAGATCCCATGTAGTTGATTAATTGTTCAGAGGAAGATATTTAAATTCTTCACGTGAACAAGATTCAGATCTACAATGAAAAGGATGAAGATCAAGCTCAACAATAACAACGGCTTTTGCATTTATGTTTTTCTTATAAGATTCATTATCGTAGGACTTGGGAAACTTAGTGGAGAAAAGAGGGGGAAGAACAAGAACAAAAAGTGGCATAGCTTGAAGCTGAATGCTAAGATATATTGAAAAGAGATTCTTGGAACATATTTCGATATATGCCTTCTGGAATTTCATGACCAACACCTCAAAGTAATTCTAATAAACCGTATTTGAAGAATCATATAGGAAGTATCAAGAGAGAGAGTGTTTGGGCAAAAAGATTAAATATTTTTGAAGATTAAGACCTAAAAATATCCAAGGGGGAGTTTGTTAGAGCATAAATGTCTATCTCTAGGGTTTTGTATGTTTAAGAATCAGTCGAGAATGTATTTGGTATTTTATGTAGCACATAAATCATATACGACTTATAAGACTTTCACGGTTCAAAGGTTATGCGTCAGAAAAGACTTATGAGGCTTATATGATTTTGTCAAGTCTATCAATAGGTGTTAGGACTTATGCGCTGAGTAGTGATCATTCTTGAGTACCAGTGTTGTAAGAGAGTCAAAACTTGATTGTACTACGACTGATTCGATAATATAAGATGAATTTAAGATAATCATTGTATATTTCATTTTCTAACAGATTACACAAATTAAATGAAGAGCAGATATTGTTATATTTAGTGTTTCATAGATCCTAGACATCACTAGCATGTCTACACATACCTATGGTATTCTTTATCGACAAATATTGTTCTTATCTGGTCCTATCATAAACCATATTCAACATATATCGTGCAGAGAGTAGGTACTTGTTCAGTAAACAAGATGCTAAACAACGTTTGATCCGATGGATTTTACTCCTATAAGAATTTTACATCGAAATCAAGGACAAGAAAGGTGTTGAACAAGTTGCAGCTGATCATCTTTCTCGTCTGGAATGCCCAACTTCACAAGAAGTAGCGGGGGGGCATATAAATGACAACTTCCCCCATGAATTTCTTATGCACATCTAGATTCGTGAAGGAGATAATCCTCGGTTTGCTGACATCACAAATTACAAAGTAAATGAATTTTTTCTCAAAGGATTGACCTTTCAGCAGAGAAAGAAATTCTTCTCCAATGTCAAGTATTACTTTGGGAAGATCCTTACCTACTCTGTGTGGGATTTGATCATATCATCCGAAGGTGCTTGCATGGAGAAGAAGCACGCAAGATTCTAAACAATTGTCATGAAGGTCCAACAATAGGTCATGACAACCTCATTTTATGCTCAAACATGGTCCAAACATGTCTCGTTCATCCTGATCTACTATAAAAGGAGTTCTTGGCAGATTATAAATGTTGCATCACTCTCTTGGGAGTTTTGCACATCTTATAACCAATTTTCTTTGAATTACATCCTCTAAAATGCATATGGAGCTATCAAGTGCTGGTAACCAGTTCCCGATACCTACGAAGAATAAGGTCAATCTTGAGATGATTCTGCAACTTCAAGAGCTTTCTAGGGAGCTGACTAAGATGCTCTCCAAAACAAGCATCGAGTCATTTCTCTCACGGAAACCATCAAAGAAATGAAGATGGAGCAAGAGAAATTAATGAACAAATACAGTTGTAATCCATCCGGTTTGGTTTCTTTCCACCACCACCACCACCACCACCATCTTTTGGTTGTGAGGACCCATTTGGAGGAGACTTACCTGGAGGGGGCGGGGTTTGGTGATGCCTATTCAAACCTCTTTTGATCTGTTCGTTAAAGAGTTATAGTTAGGACTATTCCGCAGGGGTAAAGGACAGGCGGGGAAGCAAAGCCAAGTCTTTAAATATATATCGCATCGGATCAAGAATCGAATGGCCAAAAAACATTTTCCGGTGGGAACAGTGGTCGGAGTTCATAAATCTCAGGATCGGTGAACTTACAGGTCTCCATGGATGGGTTGGTGATAAGGTTCTATGATTGCATCTCCGATAACTCAGAATGCTCCGAATGGTCATAATGGTCGGAGGAGAAGAAGAAGCGGTAGACATTTTTTATTATTCAAAGAAAAGGAAAGGTAAAGGAAGAAGGATACCTGTTTGGCTGCCGGATTGTGTGGTTATAAAAGGATTGAGATGATCGCATATATAGGAGCTAGAATTGATAATAAGGGTTAATGATAATAATGATGTCTGACACCAGTCTAATCGTTCTATCTTTTGAAGGCATTTCACAATTCAAAATGACAGCTATATTTCATAACCACCCGCCATTTTTGGGGAAATTGTTAGGGCATATAATTTATACTGAGGATCCTATATTCTTAAGTAACTTATGGTTAAATTATCCTTGAGATATGTTCCAAGTTGTGAAGGATTAAGGATCAAGACGGATTTTTAAGAGTTCTTGTGGGCTACGGGTTCATAAAAGTGAATCAAATGCTTAGGACTTGGGCCATCAATAGTGATGGTCATGGGAATATGTGGATCTTGCTCAAATGGTCTAAGAAAGACTATAATCAAGAATCCTAAAGTAGTTCTTAAACCGTCACTTGGATTCCTCAAAGTCATTTTCCTAAGTCATCAATTTTGGAGGCTTAGTAGTAGTTCCGACCTCGTTCTCAAAGATCACATAATTTCTTACAGCCACATTCCTAACTTCTTCATTTGGATTTGACATTGCTTAAACAATTTCAAGATCAAACATAAACACAACAGATTTTGCTTGAAAACACAAGTATAAAGTATTCGAATGGGGAGTAATCGAATACAGAGTAATCGAATGTAATGTAAGCAAATGAAAGGTAATCGAATGGATAAGCAACTTCTGAGAAAATGCTTAAGTATAAAGTAATCAAATGGCTAGACAATCTAATCGAATGGATGAGCCTAATTGAATTAGATTATAATCTAATCGAATGGTATAATCTAATCGAATGAGGATTCGATTCGATTAGGTTGTGATTCGATTAGAATGTAATCTGAATTCTATTCGATTAAAATTGAGATTTAATTAGAATACCATGAGATTAGATTAGATTAGATTAGATTAAGCAAACTTGATTCTATTTGATTATTCTTGAATTAGATTAGATTACAACTTGGATTTGAATCGAATGGAGGATTTTATTTGAATACACACTCAATTCGATTACAAACTGTACTTGTGGAAAGTACAGTGTGTACTTTCTGCCACCTTTTACAAGATTGCCTTTTCTATGAAAGTCACTTCAATCACCTTTTGACACTTTATGGATCTTCATAAACATCCATATTTTAACACTTTTTAGAATCAAACTTTGAACTTTTAAACACTTTAACACTTGAATCTTCAACAATCAACACATAAAGTTTAACACATGAAGCTTGAACACATGAAGATTATGAAATTTTGAAAACTTTTCCTTCACTTTTATGAACCCGTAACCCACAAGAACTCTTAAAATACCGTCTTCAACACAAACAAGACCAAAATCCAAGGTTATGACCCAAGATCTACAACTAATAGAGCCAGAAAGCTCTAATACCAATTGCAGGTCCCTTGACCAGATCTAACAACACTATTACTAGTTAACTAACTTCTACACTAGCTAGCGAAAATCACTAGTGAGGAACGAGATCTCGGATCTTGTTTGGTTTATATTGTGGCCGAGAGGTTAGGGAGAGAGGAGAGAGTTTGGAGTTTACAAGATAAGGTTTGACAAAAGGTTGTTTGTTTATGAGTTATACACTCCATATATAGTGTGTTAGCTCATACACCATTCTATTGATTATTATTGGCCCAATGGGCTCTATTAAAAATAGCCTTGGGCCCAAACATACATAAAGACAAATCCAACAAGCTAACAAATACATCAAGGAAACATTAAAATACAAATACGAAAGACTAACTACAATTCGTGCCTTACAGCGAGCCAAAAGGGTAAACGTTCTTTAAACAATGCTATGGGTTGTAAATTTAAGGTTGTGCTGACTCGAAAGTCAAATTGGCCAAAAGGGTAAACTTTGTAATGGACTGAAAAGGCTAAGATCGGGTTAGGTCAAAAGTCAAACAGCCCCGGGGGGAATTTTTTGGTTCAAGTCAAAACAAATTGTCATCTCTTAATTAAAGTCATTTTTCGGCATTGTGTGAAGCTCAGGATCGACTTGTAATTGAAGATGACCCGCCAAACCGTTTAACTCGTTAGATAAATGGATCACACGTTGGCCCATTTACCTAAACAAGTTGACCTAGAGACCAATATAAATTACAAATAAAAACTTCATAAAGTCAAGCCACCAGTCTATTTATGTGTCGTTTAACCCGTTTACTAATCAATTATAACCCACAAACCCTTTTAAGTCATCTAATAAAGGTATAAACATTGCACTCAAATATATTCCAATATATCAAAAGCTTCAAGAAATTGACCTAAATAACGCCTCTATGATCTTTAGGTTTAGAGTTCCTAATGAAGTTATGTTCCAAATGTTGGAGTTTGCCAATTTTGTTATGGTTGCCATTGGCAAGTCGCAATCCAGGGCAAAATCGTAGTTCATGGATGCTTTCAAAACTTTTTTGTGTCAATTACTCTAATGGGATGTACAACTTTCTTTTGTGAAATATGTGGAGTTCCTTATAATTCAAATGACATGCTAATTAGTTGTATTTGTTTCTCCAATGCCATGTGAAATATTTTGATGATGAAATGGCAGCGTCTTGATTCAAAGTTTTGAAGCTACAATTTGTTTAATGAGAAAATATAAATCGGGTCGGATTTTGCATAGATCTTTTAGTTGCAGTTAGAAAGTAATAATCTTCATAATATTTATAGGCTTAAGGAATGTTTATACTTATATTGATCTTCATTCTTATAGTTAAGAATTCGAATTATTTATACATTTTTTAAATTGACTAAAGGATAAAACATGTTATTAAAACAAAGGTTTGATTAAAATGAAATTTTTATTATCTTTTGATGCTCTTAATTGAAAGGATTACTTTGAAAGTCATTTTATCAAATATATGAATACCGATTTTGAATGTATAATTACTAAAGATTCACTCATAATTATAGTTGTGTTGTTTACACTTTACAAAGTAAATAGAAGTGACATTAATGATTTTTCATATTTTTCTAATTCATATTAATAGTTGGTATTTTTCCTTCATTCGTGACTTGTTTAAAGTTCATTTGTTGGCCATCGTTGTCGTCGTCGTCATCATCCTCCTCTACAAACTCGTAAGAATGTAATAACAAACCAAAACCCTCCCGATCGAATCCTTGTTACGTTTACGCCGCAACGCGCGGTCTCTTCTACTACTATAATATAATACACATTTCTTATGTCATTTCCATGTTTTTTATTAGTAACACATTTCATGAATTAGTTTTTTACCATAAAATTACACAAGCATTATAAAATCTTCAGTTGTGTAAATTTGAGTTTACAATTTTCAATACCGAAAAGTAACTATTAATTAAAAGACAAAACTATATTTTCTCTAATAATAGACAAGTCCATTGCAACAAGTAAACTTTTCATCTTTTCGAACAATATCAAGTTACGTGTCAGGTTGATGCGCAATAGCCATTGTTTCCTATTTTCAAAACGGGAATAGAAGAAGAAATTAGTTAAATAGGTTCATTCATCAACTAATATCTGAATTACAGTTCAACTTTTGACTATTGACAATTGTGTATGTTTAGAACAACTAGGATAAATACCTGGCTCGCCACATATTCACGATACTCCCATGAGAAGAAGAAAATTGCTGGGGAGCTGCAAAGCCGACCAGGACAGCCAAATTAAAATCATTAAAAATTTATTCTCACTATATAACAATTAATATCACACGTTATATCTTCTGTGTTATAACTTTTATTCTTAGTTACCTCTTAAGTCGCATTGTCCATATAAGGTCCTTGTAACCTGTTCTGAGGGTAACTGATTTGGGTTGTGGGTTGCTGCATCTGTCCTCGTAGTGTCTGATCACTCTGAGCATTACCCCTTTGTGTATAATTAACCATTGGCATTGTACTCGGAAGAAGCTGGTTTGATGGCATATGATATTTAAGGGCATTTTGGAAAGCACTGCCCGAAAACATGGTGCTTTTGAATCTCTTGCATATGCTGGTACCACGTACAAGAAGCTAGTTAGCAAACTGGGGTTTCCTAAAGATGTTTGCTTATAATTGCTTCTTGAGATGCTAGTACATCGACTTGTTAAAATGTGCACGCGATATTAGCATTTATCAACTTGAAATGTTTTATTAATTCACACATGAATTAATATTAATTTTGGGTCTTTTATTATTAGCATTTTCATCCATAAATAGTAGTAAAATATACACAAAAATAACACAATTCAAAATACATATGATATGCATATAAGAGAGTAAAAACTATATCAACACAAAATGCTAACAGGAAACTCCAACTTGATTATTATAAGTAAGTATAAATGAATGAGATTTTATCATATGTGAAGAGTTTTAATTCCGACTCCACCAATTTCAACAAAGAGTTCTTATATACGTCAAATATGAGAAGTGAAGACTCTGTATAAAACCACAACAATAAAATAGAATAGTTGTATAGCCGTTACACTTTTTAGTTAATGAAGATTGAAGAAAATTAGCACACAAGTACACAACAAATAATATGGGCCTTACACTTTTTTGGTCATTTGTGCTTGTGAGGAAAAGAAAGAAAGATAATAATATAGGGCCAACACAAATAAATAACAAATATTATGTTTTTATAAATGCATTAATATTTCTGAAGTAGGATAGAAGGATTCATATGTTGAAACGTGCGTTGTTATTAGTTCATCATTTCAGGACTATCTTCCATATACAATGAAAAAGTATTCATGAATGTTTACGGTGATCGAATCAAAATCTTCCCAGAATTTCATATCTTATACTACCCGTTTACATGGAACTTAATTATTGTCCTACACTATTTGATATACATTATCAAAAATATTAAAGGCTCATATTTAATTTTAGTTTTATCATTCAAAATATTAGTAAGATGGTACTAATTAAATTGGTGACTGTTATATCAAATATGTATTAGTACATTCCCAAACATTATATATTAATGCAAATATATATAAATATGTATAAACTTTAGCCGTTGGCTTCTTAAATTATTGTCAAATCAGAAATAAATAATCTCAACTTTTTGTATATTGGCTGATAACAATATCAACTTTAAAAATCTCTACCAATAGTCAAATCTTTCGACTATTTTCCTCTCAATTGACTTCTGTTAAAAAACACTTAACGTCGTTGATTGTTTTACCAAATTTCAAACTGCTGTGTTTAGGGCTTTCGATCAAAATAAAAATACAAGTCAAAAAACTATTAACGGAGTTAAGTGTTTTTTAACAAAGGTACATTGAGAGAAAATTAGTCCAAATGTTGGACCGCAAATCGAGATTTTTAAATGTAAGATTATTATCGACCAATAAAAAAAAGGAAGATTATTTATTTCTAATTTAAAAAAATTATTTGACTATATATTAAAGGATTATCTGTTTTGGTCATAAATGACTACCTTTTATTTTAAGAAATAAGTTTTATCTTACTCCACTGTCAACAAAGTTTAGAACTTTGGATAATAGAATTCAACAAAATAAAGCACTTGGCTGCTATATAAACAAATTACCCCAAAACGATATCTAATTACCCACACCAACACCCCCACGTGGAGATTAAATAGCACCTTTACTCTATATGATTATATCTTGTAATATGTCTTCTGATACGTTTTTGTGTTTTTAATAACTTTGCATAAAGTTATAAAGGTGCAGTAAAATAGGGAAGGTTTTATAAAATAAATATTACATTAAATGGGGAAGTCTTTTTTAACGACTACATTCACTCATTTATCCCTTCGTCTACTCCTAATTACCCTTTTACCTTTGTTTAAAAAAAAAGAAAATAGTAAATAGGAAGTATTATGCGACTGGGTTAAATGATTTGTTTGTTTTCACATGGGATAGTTTTTAAATGATCTACATGCACACACACATACATACATACATAATTATATGAAATTGAATATGTACCGGATCTTGCATAATGAAGGATACATCCTTCTACAATAGCAATTGATGTGTTTACTTCTTATTTCCTAAATCAAGAAAGAGGTATTCAAAAACACATGAAATAGAATCAATATTTAATGATATATATGTACTTTATAATTTCCTATGTATTTTAATTCTCATTTTGCCATTAATTTTATCAATTAATTAAATTCTTCGTTAATAAGAAAACTTGAAAAAAGGTCGATACAAGACGAACACATGAAAGAAATGCTAAACAATCAAATATACACGCACATTAATTTTCTGAAGTACTAACTTATTCATTACGTAATAAACTATATTGCAAATTTTCATAACATCGATCAAAATATTTTTCTATACAAATTATAAACATAAACATAAACATATGTGTATTTAGATAAGCAGTCATATACCTTATTTAGTAGCTCATGAGATTTTGATATGTGCAAAGGATGATAAAGCAATTGTATGCAACACTTTCTTCTTGTAAAACTAGCAGACTATGTTCTAACAATATAAGAAGATGACTCAGTGGACAGATCTGGAATGGATGGAATAATTTAAGTTTGTACTTATAGGGACAAAAATTATTTGGTGAGAGAGAAGATGGTAAAGTGGCAAGCAGTGGGATTGACATTTGTCTTAGTTGAATCCACGTGTTAGTCATTCTGGTATATTGGTGATGTAATCATACTAACTTTAATATGTGAATAACATTACAATTCAAAAACGAATATACAAATTCCATATATATTATTCTTCATAAAAGTAACTTAAGTTTTTTTTAGATTTAAATTTTATATTAGCCATTAATGGGTAAGATAGGTTTATATTTTGTCCGTTGAGTTATAATAGGTCATATTATCATGGGGCATATTAGGTCTTAAGAGTCATGAACTTGTGATAATGCTTAGTGAGTTATGTTATGCCTTTTGGGGTCATACTAGGTTTTACATGGTTATATTTCGTTGTGATAAGTGATTATACATAGTAACAGTAACATCTCGGATTTTTCGTATTTGTATTCGTTTACGTTTAACCCCACTCGTGAAATTCGGATCTTTTAGTTTACTGAAATCTTTAATTTATTAGTATTTAACCTTTATTAACTTAATTTATATTTTCTTAACTTTTAAACTCGTCAAACAACTCTTAGAAACCCTTAAAATAACTTAAAATGGTTAAAAAAAACTCATTTATAAAAGTACATGGGCTAAATATGTCAAAAATCAAAGTTTTTATAAATTTTGCTTATGGTATTATGCGGTAAGCCCTCCTATCCTCCCCACGTGACGTGGGTAGCCACATGTTCATTTGAAGTTCGTTTTTGACTCGTTTGTTTGTTTTCAATGCTAAATCATGCCTATTTTGAAACTTTAGCCCAAGATAAGTCATAAATGTAATGACAAGTCCAAGTGCATTACATTGTTAGCCAAAACAAATTTTTAACTTATGGGATTCGGTTTCATTATTTATTTGATTATTATGTTTCCTAAACGAGTTCATTTACCAAATAAGGGAACTCTAACCCTTGTATTTAAACTAAATTATCATAAAACCTTAAAACACTTCTGTAAACTCAACCTCTATATATAATTTTCATAAATATGGTGTTGATGGTATTTTTCATCAGAAAATCTTCATTATAAGGTTTGACTTTCAAGGCTCAAGAACCTTTTACTTGTATTTTCTCATCATTCCTTTATCTTTATGAGTAAGTTATCTTTTGATAAAACGTTTATTTTTACCTAAGAAACAAATGCCCTCAATCAATTTTACTGATTTATGGAGTTTAATCGATCAATATTGATACTCACAATATTGGTTTGCTTATTTCTTATATATTATATTTATTGTCAATATTTGATGATTATTTTCTTAACCTTATGTTGACAAATATACTCTATTTTGTATGCATATTGAAGGTTACCATACGGTTTGAATTGAAGGTGAAGGTCATTTTGAATGGACTTTAAGCTATTTAAATAAAGAGACAATTTGTTTGGATATTTTGGTTATTTGTTTTTTGATTTATTTGTATATGGTTGAGATGATGTGTACTTGAATGAATTAATAAAGTAAGTTACGTATTGTCGTTTATAACTGTATGATAGTGTCTTGTGAGCTGTGAACAATCAGTTCGTGCCCCCGGCATTTCCGTCTTAGGTTAGGGTGTTACAGTAAATTAGAAGGATAATACATGTCGTAATAGGTCATATTATGTGTTAAAGGTAATAATTTGTCACATGTGACTAGTTAAAGGCATGAGCTGTACATGCGTAGTAATTACAAAATAATTTGGCACGGAAATGCACTTTAAAAGCTCTAACAAAGGTAGTAGTATATGTAAAAACTTAAAAAGTGCACATAATTGGTGATGACTGTGTTGTACAAATCATACAAAAATCCAAAGTTTGATCAATGTCATACATTTTTTTATTTGTGTAATTATTTACAAAATAATTATAAAGTTTTCTCGAGTGTTAATCACACTAGCAGGTTTTGTTTAAAGGTAGTTACTTTAACGATTTTTACAACTAACAGAAAGCAAATCACAACCCGACTTCATTTTAATAAGAAACTAAGATTTACTTATCGCGAAAGGTTTGATTTTAATTAACCACAACTAATGTAATGAGTTTGCTAAAATGTATTTATGATCATAGGTATCAACACTTGTCTAACATATGAAACTAGTTAACCTTCACTCTATGAATCATTGACATTTAACAAGAACAATTAATAACCCTAGCATGAATCTATCCAAAATAGTAATGGTCATTTCACAAATTCGACGATGTAGGGAAATCTCAACATTTGCGAGCTCATAACACTACTACTAATCAATCAACACAAACTCAATCAAAGGATTATAAATTTTATGACTCAAACCAAAACATGAAAGAAACTAAACCCTACGTCTTACACTTCTACATCTTGGCATGATTCGGAGGAGACTAGCTACAAGTGATCCTCGATTAAGCTTCGACTATTGACTCTGGATGATGAACTACGAACCCTGAGGTGATTGATGGTGATCAAGGCTCCTAGAATTGCTCATGTTCGTCCCCCAATGTCTGGAAGTGAATTCATCAAATATAACAAATAGGTTAAAACCCACTCGTTCTTTCTGATTATTTATATCCTTCACGTGTCGCAAAGTATATTGATTCATTTTTTCATGACAAGCGAGCCAATAAATATCATTTTTGGATTCGCCTTCACGTGTCCCGTAACTCATTTTTTAGCCCAAGATATGTCTGTTTTACTTCTAGATGATTTAATGTTAACCTGTCTTTTTCAGTTTTCACTTCAGCTTTGGGTTTGTTATTAAAAACCCTTCTTGAATCCTTCTAAGGTATCCATATATACTTATTGTCAAACTCGGCCTTAGAGGCTTAGCCATATGACCAATAGTTGGAATTGGTTTTTTGTTAACTTGTCTAAGTTTGGTTACGTAGCGAAAAATGTTCAATAAAATATTTACTTTCATAACGTAGGGAATTAGAAACCTTTTATCCCCACTAGGAATTTTCATCTCTATATGTAACTCCTGGTTATCTAAAAACAATTTTAAAAATACTTCAGTTGTATGCTAATGAATAATGCTGGCTTGATAAAAGATTTTCGTGATTCGTTATGACACAACACCAATAGCGTTAATGACTCAATGGGTCTCAATCGCATATTGTCGGAACTAAATATACACACAAACCACTTCACGGATGGTTACCTAACCATGGATAGTATGTTTGTAATGTGCCCACTACAATTCATATATAAGGATTCAAACACATATATATTTTTTTTGAGAGTTTAATTACTACCTTATATCAAAAGGTTTTAGAGTATTTGAATCAACCCATATGTAAATTCTTTTTGACACTTTAAATATGGATAAATATGTATATTTTTAAACGGTAAATACTTCATAAAATTTAGATGTATTCATGGCATAAACAAATATTAAACGTATTCATGCTATATAATGGTTGAGCGTATTCCCATTTGTATAAAGATTAGCCGTATTCACATCATAAATAAAATTTGAACGTATTCACGCTATAATAAGGTTGAGCTATTCACCCATTTAATTCCTTCATAATACCTTGTCAATAACCTTCACATTTCATTTTGTTCCTTGGCCTCCTATTGCTAGTAAGTTAGCTCGACTATTCAAGTTTGGGATGAATGAAAATGAACTCTATCATCTTCTATTTATAATGTTAGAAAACTTAATGAGTAAGCATGAGGTGCTACTAGAATACGGCATGTGTCGTTCTTTGTGATGACTCATTTATAATGTGCTGACACGTGGTTTTCCGTGTTGATAGTCATCATCAACATGCCACTTAATGAGGATACATGCCATTTGGTGGAGACGTGTCATTCCATACCGATTAGTCATTTTCCATATGCCACATGTCGCTTCCTAAGTCTTTTATATTTTTATTTTAGCTAAATAACAAACTGATCCCTCAACTTTCTAATTGTCAAAATAGAAAATGAAAAATTTCGGAATGTTACATTTTCCCCCGATTGAATTAATATTGTCATGGAGATTGGTTAAATAAGTGTAGATATTCCTTTTCATTTTTGACTCCGGTTCTCATATATATATTTTGAACCACGTCTGTAGTTACATCTAACTTTCACGAGTTTCAATATTTTTCAATTAAGAAACTTTACTTTATAATCTTCAATATGTAAATTTAGTTTTATGAATTTCAAATTTTCGTTAACCACTACATCATTCAATGACATAGCTAGAATTTCTCCATTCAAACATTGCACAAATTTTAGATATGGAATACCTTGTTGTTAACCTTAATATTAATTTATGTTCCTTGGCCTCTTAATGTTGGTAACTTAGCTCGACAATTCATGTTTGGGATGAATAAAAATGACCTCTATCATCTACATTTATGGTGTTAGGAAACTTAATGAGTAAGCATGAGGTGTCACTAGAATTCGACGTGTGTCGTTCTTTGTGATGAGTAGTTTATTATGTGCTGACACGTGGCATTATATTTTGATAGTCATCATCAACATGTCACTATGTGAGGATACGTGCCATTTGGTGTAGAGACGTGTCATTCCATACCAATTAGGTCATATGTCACATGTAGCTTCATGAGTCTTTTATATTTTAGCTAATTAACTAATTGGTCCCTCAACTTCCTAATTGCCAAATTAGAAATGGAAATTTTCAGAATGTTTTATTCTCACCACAATTGAATTAATATCATCCTGAAGATTGATTGAATAAGTATACATATTCCTTTTCATTTTTACTCCAGTTCACATATGTATTCTGGACCACGTTTGGAGTTCCATATGACTTTCACGAGTTCCAATATTTTTCGCTTAAGAAACTTTACTTTTATCATCTTCAATTTGTAAATGTTGTTTTATGAATTTTAGATATTCGTTAACCACTACATTGTTCAATGGCATAACTAGAGTTTCATCTGTCAAACATTGTACACATTTTAGACATGGAATACCTTGTCGTTAACCTTAACATTTGATTATGTTCTGTGGCTTCTTATTTATAGTAACTTAGCTCGACTATTTTTGTTTGGGATGAATGAAAATGACCTCTATCATCTTCTATTAATAGTGTTAGGAAACATAATGTGTAGGCATGAGGTGTTACTAGAATTCGACGTGTGTGGTTCTTTGTTATGACTCATATATTACGTGCTGACACATGGCATTCCATGTTGATAGCCACCATCAACATGTCACTACGTGAGGATACGTGCCATTTGGTGTAGAGACGTGTCATTCCATACCGATTAGTCATATGCCACACATTGCTTTGTGAGTCTTTTATATTTTTATTTGAGCTAAATAACTAACTGGTCCCTCAACTTCCTAATTGTCAAAATTAGAAATGAAAATTTTCTAAATGTAACATTCTCCCCATAATTGAATTAATATCATCCTGGAGATTGTTTTAATAAGTATAGATATTCCTATTCATTTTTTATTCCAGTTTCCATATATATTTAGGACCTGAATTCCATCTGACTTTCACGAGTTCCAATATTTTTCGCTTAAGAAACTTTACTTTTATCATCTTCAATTTGTAAATGTTGTTTATGAATTTTTATTTTTGTTAACCACTACATCGTTCAATAGCATAGCTAGAGTTTCATCTGTCAAACATTGCAAAAATTTTAGACATGGAAACCTTGTCGTTAACCTTAATAGTTGATTATGTTCCTTGGCCTCTTATTGCTGGTAACTTAGCTTGACTATTCATGTTTGGGATGAATGAAAATGACCTATATCATCTTCTATTTATTGTATTAGTTATCTTAATGAGTAAGTATGAGGTGTTACTAGAATTCAACGTGTGTCGTTCTTTGTGATGAGTCGTTTATTATGTGCTAACATGTGGCATTCCATGTTGATAGTCATCATCAACATGTCACTACGTGAGGGTACGTGCCATTTGGTGTAGAGATGTGTCATTCCATACCGATTAGTCATTATATGTCTTTTTCAACATCAACTTGATTGGATAAGTCCTTTTTTTAACGACTCAATGATATAACTTTGATGTGGCTCTTTTCACAAAAAATTTCAACTTTTGAACTTCTTTTCATTACAATATTTCAAATCAACAACCTCAACATTTGGCTTCCTTGAAACATCTTTAACGGTATCGTCTTGTCTTCTTAACGTTTGTTTAGGATGACCCTTTAGAATACTTGATTTGATGTTTGAAATAGTATTTTTGGATTTTGAACTTTGAAATTTTTGATTTTCTGTTTTCAGAACATCTTATTTGCCCAAATCTGATTTTGGAATGTATGCAAACTTAGAACTATTCTTGTATCAAGAAGATTTCTTAGCTTGTTTACGTTTGTCTTTTTGAACAAAGAAATCCTTATTGGAATGATTTCAATATTGGATTTCTTTCTTCCTCTTAGATGTCATATCATGAACAAATACACCCTTATTAGTATGTTCACGCTTAACATTTTGTAATTTCTATCTGAGTGCATCATTCTTGTCCATTTGTTTTTTAATGGTTTTCTCATTTTGATCAATCTTTTCCAAAAGTGCCTTTTCGCCTTTTTTTCAATTGATCATAAGCTTCCTTAACTCGTTCAAGCTCTTTTAGTAACAAATTAGTATGAGTTTTTAACTTTTTGTACTCTTCACATTATTCACAAGATTAAGCTTCCTCGGACTTGTTTTCAACTTTGAACTCCAATAATGATCCTAAATTCCAAATCTTCATCATATTTTGAATCACCATCATCATCGAATTTTGGAGTTTTTTCAAATTCTGGTAATGACGGTTCTTCAGTTTTTACAAACAGTACATGATTCTTTATCTTCTCGATGAACTGAGAGAATTTCATGTGTTGGGGTTTGACATCTCAACGAGCGTATCTGCCAACCTTTCAATATATTCTAACTCTTGTTTCACAATCCCGAGATGTTTCATTTTGTTCACAAGCTTGCAATATCTATTGGCTAAGGAATCAAATGATTCTTCAATCAATATATCAAAATTATTGAATTCGTTCTTCAAAGCTCATCTTTTGTTTCTTTTCAAATCCTCGTCATTATAAAACGAACTTGAACAATCCATTTTCTCCAAAATTGCACGTAAATCGAGAAAATCAGCTAATTCAGCATATAGGTATATAAGTCACAAGACCTTATACGGTACAAATACTTTTACGGACACAATTATTTATATGGTGAATCAAGCTTCTACGTATCCCACTATAACTTATGCGGACAACAATATCATACGGATGACCAATTTATACGGCGAAGAACAACTTGTACGGCCAAACAATCATATAAGACAAGAGAATTAGCAAAGTAATACAACTTATACTGAGATTTACTTCAGTCAACGTATAACCCAAACAGCACACGTCCATCAATGTATATGTGAATCGTATAATCAGTATGCAACAATTAGAAAACCTGATTGTCAAAATGTATGTGCGGCAAATAGTAGATGATCAAAGTCAATCCAATTAGCCGTTAATCTTTGACTGTAACACCCCTGCTAAAGTGGAATACGCCCGGGTGCGACTTACAGATTGCTCAAAACACATGTGACACTATTAAGTGACAATAGTATCATTATTTCTATGATGATTCAAATAACAAATACTTTTGCAAATAAGAAATATTACAAGGAATAAACAAGTCAAACACTTTATTAATGATAATCCTATGTCTAGTGTCTTCTCTTGTTTCTTCCTCTAATAAGCATACTTGTAACATATGTATAAAATAATGTCAACTAACTTAATAGTAGGTGAGTTCACACAGTTTTTATATAATACATAAAAATCATAGAATTCCATGAAAACTCGTGAAAAGAAAATAAGGTCCTTTCCAATTGGGATTATGCGCCAACGTACTCGGATAATGACACCCTATTCCACTCATAACAACAAGGTGTTCATTGCAAAGGGGGGGTGTATGATCATACTATATTGAAGTAATTTATGAGGAAGTAATATTGAGCAAGTAACAAGTAAGCACACAAGTCCATGAAATGAACTGTAGTTTGTAAGAAAATTCTTAAGCAATTGGGTTTTTGTAGGATACAGATGCTACCCCCAAAAGAAATAAAAGAGTAAAAAAAAGGGGTATGAGAAACTCACCTTCGAGGTTGGATGACAACTTGAAAGTATTATGTTAAGTGCATTATATGAAACCGAACGATCGAATCTCACGAGCTAAAATAACAAGAACATGAGAATTACTAACTAATTTAATGGGATAATATGTCGGTTTTATAGTTAATACGTTTTTATCTATAAGTATTTTGTTACACATTTTTAAGTGTATTAATATTTAAGTTAACATGTTTTTATGACTTATTATTATAATATTACCTATAAGATTAATATTAAATTTGAATCATGTTTAAGGAATTAATCGTTGTCGGTATGTTTTATTTTAGTATAAACGTTTGTTGGTTTAAAATTTATAAAGTTACAACGTTATTATATATATTATCTGTATAATTATTTTACAAGTTTTAACGAGGGTTTCAGGTTTGTAAGGGTTGATTCTTGAACGAAAATGCTTAACGGAACAACTTTTATTTAACTTATAAAACTAATTTTATTTATTTTGTATGATTTATATTTGATTAAAACAAAATGAAATATATTTTATTATAAATAATAACATGATAAAATAACAAAATTGGATATGTAGTGACCCGGTTTCGAACCCGGGTCTCCATGACATAGACAATAATACAAAACCACTAGATCAGGCTGTTTTGTTGTTAACATATGGAAAACAATAATTTATAAACACATGTCCCACTTCATCTTCTCAACCATAACCCTGTAATTTCAATTATCTTAATCCATTCCATATTTGATTGATTTAGGTTAGGGCTTTTATTAAACGGATCAAAACCATATAAATCCATCTAACAATTACCTCGTATAATGCCGGAGTGGATGAACGGTGAGTTGGCTGGAACCGAGATTATAAGAACAAATTGGTGATATTAGCGAGTTTGTTAGTGTAATTTTATGTCTGTAGCATGTTTAGAAGGGGATTAGGATGCTATTTGTAGATGTAATTGATCCGCTGGATGATAAATTCATGTTATTGCGATTTTAATTATAATCTATCGGTTTGGAATTTAAATCCGAACGCTGGGGGCGTTAATATTCGTAATAAGACTTAATTAGGCATTAAGGTTTTGGTGCAACGGTATCAAATCATTAAAATTGGATTAATTTGGCGTTTTGGCGAGTTTTAATGGTCGTCGGAGATTATCCTCGTCGTCGCCGGCCGGTCACCGAAAAACCGAAGAGGGAGATAGGGGGGGTGGCTGGTAGGTTGTTATTATTATTATTGTTGTTATAATATATATTAAATTCCAATGTTACACTTTAATCCCCTCAACTTTGAATAAGTTTATATATTGTTTTTAGACTTTATAAATCTTTAACCCTTGAACTTTATAATTATGCAAAGTTGATTAAAACTTGTTATATTTTTAATATCTTTAGATTTTTTACATTGTATACTCGATATATTTAAACTTCGATTATTTTATAGACTTTTATAGCTCGGAGATTCGTTATTCGAACTAAACAGATAGACAATGAACGAGTAATAACTATAATATGTCATAATTAATATTAAATGATAAACGAAAAATACGAATTTATTGAAACGACACAACGGGTCGGTTTAACGAATACAAATACAAATACAAATACGAATACCATGAAAATTGACAAATGTCACAGCATTCCCTACTTTTGAGAATTTCGTCCCCTACTTTTCGTTCCTTCTTTTCCACCACACTGGCTATGAATGCTACATACTTCTTGCGTAGGTACGTTTGGGCTTGAAAACAAGTGATAAAATTTAGGCTCGAGGGCGAATGCTTTTCACCAAATACACGTAGAATTTAACCATCAGCAAGCGAAAGATGAACGAACTTCTCAAAGCAAACAATTTCAACTCGTTGCACTGATAGCCAGTCCATGCCTACTATGATGTCAAAACTTCCCAATTACACAGGAATAAGATCGATTGAGAACTTATGGCCATTTATATTTAATTTGCAATTTTGAATAACCGACTCAATTGTTACAGATTTACCATTAGCAACCTCAATAGAATACGATTTTTTGAGCTTAGATCGGGGTTTAGCATGTAAAGGCTCAGATTCAAAATACAGAAAGCTCATATCAGCACCTGTATCAAATAAAATGGATGCAAAGTGGTCATTTACGAGGAACTTACCGTTCACCACATAGCCGTTTTGCTGAGCTTGATTTGCGTTAATCATAAAAGAACGCCCACGATTTTCTTGAGGAGCTTAAACGTTTTGACCACATTGTGGTGCAGGAGCTTGAATGGCTGGATGCGGCTGAACTTGAGCTTGGTTATCCAACAATAGTGGAACTTGCAGCAGATAAGCTGGTTGGGTTTGATAAGTTTGCACTTGATATAGCAGAGCTGGAGCTAGCTGAAGCGAGTTCACATTGCGAGTCGTGGACACGCGTTGCGAAAGTGGTTAGGATCACCACAATGGTAGCAAGCTCGCACTTGATTCAATGGTTGGGCATAAGACACAGGACGAGGTTTTGGTTGAGCCAACCTTGGGGGAGCAATGACAGAGGTCTCTCGGCAAGTGTCACAAAGGTGCCCAAAACGGTTGCAACGAGTGCATTAAGGACAAACAGAAAAGGCGGGATGGTGTGGTTGACAAGCGTTGCATAACGGATGGGTTCCATTATACGGTTTCCGAAGAGGTGTTCTAAGGTTGGGTTGGGGTTGATGTGCAGTTTGTTGGGTTAGTGCATAGTTCCTGCGCGTCTTGTTATGGAGGTGTGAGGAGAAAGAAGGCTTGGATGACTCGGGTTTCGATTCTTTGGGCTCGGTAGTGGGGTTATCAGCAGGTTTCTTCGATCCCTTCAATGTCAAAGTCCCGGCTCTAACATGATTATCAGTTAAAGATGCAGCAAAGTTAATCATGTCACCAAGTTCCTTGGGAGCACTACTCTAGATATTATCTTGAATTTGTCTCGGTAGTCCCTGAATGTAGTAAACCACTGGCATCTTGTCCTCCGCCTTACGATGAGTCATCGCAAATGGAATAACATCCTCCCAGATCCAAAAGAACTTCTGTTTCCAGCCATGGAGGCTACGGATTCATTCAGTGCCGATAGCCGCCTTCCCGGTAGTAGCAAAGCTATACCAGCCTTCACGATAGGTCATCTTGTAAAAGACAACAAACATACCGACGGATGGTTCAAAATCACGAGCTTGACAACAGAATTCTAAGTGTCGAATTCTTAACATCCCAAAAGGATGGATTTGTGATATATGAATTCTGTATGTTGTCAAGATTGACTTGACAAACCTCGTCATTGGCACCCGGAAATTTCCCGTTGTAAAATGGTCCACATAAAAAGCCATTTTCTTTGTTGTGGGTCAATCGCAATAGCACCACTCACCGGACGTTCTGGTTCCCATTCCGATGCCAAGCCGTATACATTGACAACGTCATTGTAATCTTTCTCCTTGAGGTCAACGACAACCTCATGAATAGAAGGAGCACTCCTCTTATCTCCCGCCATCTAAATGGACCAATATATTAGATTCTAAAAAAGAACATAAATGGGAGGATTGAATGATGGAAAGAAGAAATCTCAGATCTGCTTTTGGAAAAGAAAAGGTGAAGAAATATGTAAACGATAAAGATTGAATGGAGGTGGATGTAGTCTATTTATACGCATCGCAATTATGCGACTGACTTCCTGCCAGAGGAGAGAGAAATGGCGGACCAGTAGATGATTGACACGTCAGGCGGGAAAGACGAAAAAGTGGGAATAGGCTGTCAAAAGGCGTTGCACACGTCTTATCAGCTGTCCCACGAAATTTCTTTTCCGCCACATCATCACAACCATCCCACTTGCAAAAATTCAAATTATTGATAAATCAAAGATATCTCACAAAAGATATTATGTTACATATATTATAATATTTGCAAGACAAAAATTTCATTTTCATTCAAAATCAAAGATGGTTACAAAAAATGAAAAGAAATTACAGGTCTCAGAGACTAAATCTAGCCTAAGGATTAGGAACTGATGCATCTTCCGGAGGTGTTGATGGAGTGTCCTCAGGAGGGGTAGACGGAGTGTCCTCAGACTCATCATCCAGGTAGTTCCTCAACTGTTGCACACCGTCGTTGGCGGATGCAAACTCCAGAAGCATACCCTGCAAATGGAACACCAGATCTTCATATTCTTTGATTCGCATATCATACTCTTGCTTGACGTCAAAGCCATGAAGCGGATGGTCCTCAAAGGAGCAACTGGTTTGAGCATACATCATCTCTTCGTTAAAACCTGTCACCCGGCCAAGCTGGGATGAAGCAGTAATCAGGAAGGCGAAGTTGTCAGTCAGCTCCAGACCATTTTTAACGTGTCGAATGACCTGACAAAAGAAAAAGTGATTCATTAACATCAACAAAATTAAATGGGTGATGAAATATATGTAAGGAATACTTACAGAGTCAATTCCTCGACCCAATAACCATTGGCGATCTGTTCAGCGCGTTCAGCCCTTTCCTGAAGTTCAGCTGCACGGGCTTACGTTTCCCACGAGCTTGTAGAAGTGAGTCATAAGCAGCTTTTATCTTGGCAGCGCCTTTATCCTTAAGCTCGGCTTGCTCCTTCTGCAGCTTCAATTCTGCCTCAAGCTCTTGAATTTTGGTACCTTGGCGGGTCACTTGGCTTTCCAAAGCGGAATTAGCCTCAAGTGCTTTGGCCAGGTCCTCTTTCTTCTGCTGAGCATCACCACGGGCAGCTTCAAGGAGGGAATTTTGCCTCTCACGGGCTTCTTTCCATTGATAGGCAGCAGTAGAATTCCAATCTCTTTCATTCTTCAAAGCAATCTCTGCATCGGATAATTTCCACTTTGCCGTATTAGCTACTGCACGATGCTCCTCAGCCTCTTTCTTAGCATCATCGGCAGCCCAACTCATCTCCCCCAGCTTCCCACCCATCATTCGCCGTTCGCGTAATATTTCTTGTATGCAAGCCAAAGTGTTGGCAAAAGACGAATAAAAGTACGTATGAAGATCATGGCGGTAACGCCCACGTTGGTGAATTCGTTCCGCAGGCGGTACACACTGGTTGATAAACACTATACAAATGTTCGGGTGAGTAAAACGAGACCCATTAACAATATCCTAGTGAGGGGTAAACAAGTGATAATCCTCCCATGGATTCACCTCCCCGTAATAATCAGAGCTCGTTGCATGGAGGCGAACAGGGATTGAGGAAGATTGTTGAGGGGCACCTCGTGTCGCCGCCCCCCGGAATCATGAAATGATCGCCCGAACTGAAAACTTCCCTCCGCACCAGTGGGCGGAGGTGAAGTAGTCAAACGAATTTGTGGAGGAGAACGAGGCGGAGACTCCTGGGTTCTGAAGCCTTCCTCATTCACCACAGGATTGCCCTCTTGAAAACCAGTAGCATCCCCGGTCTCAAAACGATAATCAAATGAGTCATTAGCCTCCGATTGTAGATTCAGACCCTCTGCATTTGTTTCAGTAGGAGGGGTAGGAGGCTTATGAGATGCTTGCTTCTCAGACTCAAGTGTTGGCGATGGTAATTTATCTGACACAATGTTCCCGCCAACAACCATCGATGGATCTGCATAGTAAAACAACACCTAAGTATCGATCAAAATAATGAACTACCAAATGATAATACTTACAGCCAACGTCTTCATGCGCTCAGCAAGGCTGACCTCCTTCTTCTTAGAGCGATGGGTCCTTCACTTCTTTTTCATCGGCTCTTCTCAGGCATCTGCAGAACTTGTGCCCGCGCCACTCACCTGCGAGGACCGAAAGGTACTCTCTTGCTTCAATTCTGCTAATAAGTGCGAGACAGATGAATACTCAAAATCATCGTCAGAGCTCCCTTCTTCTTGAGTTGCAGAATCGTTACTCGATGATAGAATGACGATTACCCTATCAGAAATAAGGGCATTAAGCGGAGGAGGTTTAAAACATGCGCACCTGATTGGAAGGTAGCGTCCTAAACTACGGGTTCGGCACGCACCTTCACAGGAAAAAGAAAGTGGCCCTCAGTCTTTTCAAGAATAGGTTTTTCTTTTGCATCGCGAATACTCTTCCTGGTACAACCCCTATCCTCAAAAAGAGCGTTTAACATAGGCCCCGGACCTGAAAGAGAACATAAAAAATCAATCATAAAGTTTCAAACAGAAGAAAAAAGAGAGTAACTTACGATCGTCCAAACCGATGAAAACATGCTCCAAAAATGGAGATGGCCACAAACGGCTCATACCCGCCCATACAAGGGCTTCCTCAGGCAACGATCGCATTGGGGTTGGTTCCGAAACTAGAACGCGGAACAAATCCCGACCCTCATGAGGAGCTGTGACAATCTCCGGGAGCACCCCGCTGGCAGGACGATAAACCATGGGACTGGCACAACGTCTTCTGAAATCCAAAAGAACTTATGATGCCAATCCTTGGAACCCCCTTAGGCAGAACACCAATAACCCTGTTCTCTCTATCATAAAACTTAAACCACCCGCTGTGATTGGCCATCCGGTAAAACACCGGGAAGTCGTCAACACGAGGCAACATTCCTTTCTTCGTACACAAAAATTTGAAATGGCAAACCAGCATAATGGCAAGAGGATGTAATTGGGATAAATGGATCCCATAAGCACTCAGTACCTTCATAAAAAATTTCGTCATAGGAAACCGGAAATTTCCGTACTCAAAATATTCAGAGTATACGGCCATCTTGAAAATTGGAGGCAAGCTAGCCACAGATCCGGCTGCAGGGAACTCGGGTCCCCACTCAGGTGGGATTCCATAAGTACAAAGTAATGCTTCGTATTCAGAGACATCCCATTCAATCTCCGCAGTATCAATAGTAGGTACCAGAGATCCTGTGCTACTAGCCATTGATTCGCTTATAAAGGGTAAGCAACGAGCAATTGTGACAAAAATCAAAGACATTGGCTAGATATATCGAGAGAAAACAAAGAAAGTTCAAGGAAATCAAAGGCGATAAAACTTCTCAATAAAGGCAACCTTCACTACTTATACCCATCGCAATTAATGCGATAAGATATGAACAGTGGAGATAGAAAATTAGGATCCAATCGGCAGATGACACGTCACGCGGGAAATTCGAAAAAGCCAAAAGGTGAACAGTTGGGTACAGTGACAGCCGGCATAAACGTTATATTTCCTGACACACATGCACGCAAGTTGTCACAACGTACTATTGATATGGTTATCCATTACGAAATATCTTCAACACAACTTGCACATTTCAGAAATTCCCAAAAACATCATTAAGTCAAAAATTTCAGCCGCACATAAAAGCTTCATGCGGAAGAAACACTGGACTGGGGGTACTTATAGAGGTAGGATACCAAAAAAGACCCAAATACCCTTAAGAACCTCCCGCGTGGTCAGAGGATTCATCCTCATAGGACACCCGCAGAACATATGAGTCACTCGCATAACCGTTTAAGGAAGGAACACTTATACGACCTATGCGAAAGCATTCTGGCACCCTCAGAAGTCATACGCAGGACAAAGCATTTGTCCACTTAGATGATCAGGAGGTAATGCCTCAGGACAGCTGTATTTAACTAATTACTTTTTAAAAGATTTACCAAGATGCTTTCTTGGGCAATACGTGGTCTCTCGACCAACGAATAACGAACACCTGGCAAGGCCGTTATAACCATGCACATGGCCAAGGTTATTGGTGAGACAATCTAATAAGGACGCGTGTCTAGGTTTTTATACATGCACATGCGACGTATAACTGAACCTATCATCTGAGGACACGTGCCCAGGTGGTTACGAGAGCATCTTCTGGAAAGGACAGTTGGCCCAATCACTTTCCCACATCCTTCGGCTATAAATACCCTCTTAATATTCATAAGGTACCCATTCACTCCCACTGTACTCTCTTGATATTTAAATATTTTATCTCCTTCAGAACTATACTTATTCTCACGCCGGAGGGTGGTTACGGGAAGACTCCCCCTCTTATCCTTCTCGTAACGAGCTCACGGTGTTAGCTTTGCAGGTTTACGTCACTGTACTTCGGGAATTTGAACTCATATCATATTGGTTGTTATTCGTATCCTACCATGTGGACTCATCGGATCTAGGACCCGTTAAAGAAAGTAGATCCGTGTTTCTTCATGACTGAGCCCAATTTAGACTTTGAAATACACTACTAATTCCAGTTTCTTTTTGTACTTGGCGTCCATAAAACTTTAAGACAAACAGTTTGAATCAGTTACATTTTCTATTTCAAAGCATCAAATGTTTCAAATTACTTTTAATTGAATCTCGCTGCTTATCTTCGTTTTGTTGTACTGGATAACGAAATCAGACCTTTCACAAATTGTCCAAGACAAGTATTGCACCAGATTAACTATCAACCGTTCGAATTAATCACCAAACTAAATTAAAGTGAATTAACTCGAGTCCTGATTTTTTAGTGTGTTGTTTTACTCGGATTGAGCTACAAACTTGCTATATATATTCCAAAATAACATTTGCAGAGAAAACAAACACGGTATGCTTGTTTATCCAAACACTAGAGTTATCTGCCAAAAATAAACAATAGAGACAGAAATTATCAAATTGAGCAATCACAAATTAATACCCATGTATATAGAAATATAAACTAGTTATAAATTACACACAAACAGCAACATAAAAATTGAAGTCCCAAAATAGACGCAAAATTGTAGTAATGTTCAACCCAATTGAATAGATATACTGAAGCCCCATTGCAAACTAACGTTTAATCTTGGGAAGTCTCTTTGCATTCGTCAATTCAGTTTACCAAAAAAATGGCAATTGACGTATAATTTGTCATGATTCGAACACAAGAGTGCCTATAAATCCTATAAAGCGATCGTTGGATGATCTAACAATCGCGATCTTGTGAAGCTCAGAAAATTGAAACTAGTGGTGCAAACAGTTCGTGATTTCGCTCCTGACCAGGAATCAAAGAAGTTGACAGAATGCCATTGAAGAATTTAAGAAAAGTTAACTCATGTCTTGTAAATAATAAACTCGGATGCTTGAAGCCTAATAAGCTTAATACCAACTAGTAAAGTTATGTTGCGGGATCCCGCAAATTCAAACAACGGTGAAACCCAAAAACCTAAAGTCACCACCACCATTGTTAATGTGATGAAGCCATTGAAGCTATTAGATCATGTAGGGAAAAATTTTGGAAGATAAATTCTCAGCATTCGGAGGAAAATAAACTTAAAAGCACGGAGCATGCAGAATATAGGTGGAACAAAACCTCTTTAGGTCAAATTATGCTTGAAAGGTTAGAATTTGGACCCTACAAAGGAGGGTCTGGACTCATGATCAACAAACAAAGGTCACCACTACCATTGTGTCAAGGAGAAACCTTTGAAGAAATAAGAAAATGTTCTTAAAAATATATAGCATATTAGTTTATTGCTTTGAACTTTCTGATACATATAACTGAAATCATAATACAATATAAGTAGGCAATGAAGAAAGCCTATACAAGGAAATACAATAAAAAGAAATAAGGAGGAGATTCCTTTGACTTTGCCTCCAACGGTCCTTAATTGGTTGTTGTCAAAATCTTTTATTTTGTGAAGGCATGATTTCCTAATTTCTAACACTCCCCCTCAAGTTGAGTAGTGGGATTTCCAATGCTTAACTTGCCAAGACAATTGATGAAGATCCTTCCATTAACGGCTTTGGTTAATATATATGCTATTTGGTCTTCTGAACGAACGAAAGGTAGTTCAATGATCCCTGCTTCAAGTTTTTCTTTAATGATATGTCTATCAACCTTCACATGCTTTGTACGATCATGTTCAACTGGATTTTTTGAAATTTGTATCGCTGCTTTATTGTCACACATGATCTTACTGGCTTCGGTTTGGGGAAACCCAATTTCTGTCAGAAGTTCACTGATCCACAAAACCTCCGCTACACCCTGTGCAATTCCACAATATTCTGCTTCTACACTGGACAATGCTACCACCTTCTGTTTTTTACTTCTCCATGTGACAAGATTTCCACCAACTAGGGTAAAGTATCCCGATGTTGATCTTCTATCATCTTTATCTCCTACCCAGTCTACATCACTGTATAGCTGGACTTTTAAGTGTTTATGTGGTTTGAAGAGAACCCCATGGCCTGTTGTACCTTTAAGGTATCTAACAATCCTCCATGCGGCTTCCATGTGACCCACTTACGGTTGATGCATAAACTTGCTAACCACCCCTACAGCATAATCAATATCGGGACGAGTATGCGAGATGTATATCAGTTTTCCTACCAAGCATTGATATCTTTCTTTGTTTGCCAATTATCCTCCTTCTTCCATATGGAGTTTATGATTTACCATTATCGGTGTGTCGGCAGGTTTGCAATCAATCATTCCTGTTTCAGCTAGAAGGTTAAGGATATATTTCTTCTGGCATATGAATATACCTTGTTTAGACCTTAGTACTTCAATTCCAAGAAAGTACTTAAGTCTACCAAGGTCCATTTCGAATTCTGTGAACAACTTTGCTTTTAGCGTCTTCATTTCTTCCTCATTGTTTCCTGTAATGATCATGCCATCAACATATATAATTAAACAAATCACAAGTTACCTCTTTGTTTTAAGGAAAAGCGTATGATCAGAGTTGCTTTGTCGAAATCCATATTCTTTCATTGCTAGAGTAAATCTGCTAAACCACGCTTGCGGGGATTGATTAAGCCCATATAGAGACCTTTTTTAACCGACATGCTTCCTTTGCTTTGAAATTTTCTGTGAATCCTGGTGGAGCTTCCATATATACTTCTTTTTTTAACTCTCCATGTAAGAAGGCATTCTTAATGTCAAATTAATGAAGAGGCCATCCTTCATTTGCGGCGATTGAAAAAAGGACCCTGATTGTATTGATCTTGGCTACCGGCCAGAATGTCTCCGAGTAATCAATCCCATATGTTTGGGTATAACCTTTAGCCACTAGTCATGTTTTATATCTTTGAATAGTTCCATCTGGTTTAGGTTTGATCATGAAAACCCATCGACATCCTACTATTTTTTCTGGTGGACGATCACACTTCTCCCATGTGTCATTTTTCATTAGCGCTTTCATCTCTATTTCCATCGCGTCTTTCCAGTTCTTTGATTTCAAGGCTTGTTCCACAAAGACAGGTACTTTTCAGTGTATATGGAAGAGTTAAAGGCTTTAGCTTCTTCAGATAAGTTTCCTTCGGCTATGTTTGCTATGGGCTATTTGGACGATCGACTTTGTTTTTCTGGAGAATATCGTTTAGGTGGAACTCCTCTATTAGCTCTTGGTGGTAGAACATATCCTTCAGTTGTCTCTTCTTGTGTTGTTTCTCCTTGAATTTGATCCTAATGCGTCGTTTCTTCTATTTCTATCTTATTATTATCAGTATGTGATTCTATATTTTGTATATCTTCATGTGTTTGGGATTTTCTTTCCTTTCGCATCAGGTCGGGAGAATTTTGGTCAAATGGAACACTTATTGTTGGGCCATCTAGATGTTGTAAAGCTTGTGACTCATCTTGGGTACTATGACTGACTTCTTCGGATGATAAAACCCACTTTGGAACCCATTCCAGCCAACTCAGTGTGTCACACTCTGTCTCCCCCTGACCACTGTGTTGGGAGGTATAGAAGAATTCAGTTTCAAGGAAGTCACAATTCATGGTAGTGTACATGTGACGGCTTTTCGGGTTATAGCACCGATACCCTTTCTGGTTGACACCATAGCCCAAAAAATCACATTTTTCAGCACATGGGTTGAGTTTGGTTCGGTGGTTTTTGGGTATGTATACAAATACAGAACACCCAAATATTTGTGGTTGTAATGTAAGGGCGGGTGGGAGTTTGGTAAATTTTGAAAGGGTTTGGAGAGGCGTTTTTAGGTCAAGCGCTTTGGTTGGTAGCCGATTTATAAGGTACGTGGCAGTAGCGAGAGCTTCAGGCCATAATGATTTAAGAACTTGAGATTCAATAAGAAGTGCCCGAGTAATTGCTAGGAGAATTCGGTTTTTCCGTTCGACGGTGCCGTTTTATTCAGAAGTGTAAAGTCAGGTTGTTTGGTGAATTATTCCTTTTGTTTGATAAAAAAGTTTCATTGAATAATTTATGAACTCCCCTCCGTTATCGGACCGAAGAGTTTGGATGTTAGTTTTGAATTGTGTTTGTATCATGGTATAAAACATAGTGAATTTATCAAAAACTTCAGATTTTTGTTTTAGAAAGTAATCCATGTCATACGAGTGCAATCATCAACAAATAGAACAAAAAACGAAAGTTTTATCCTCCAATAACTTATGTCGGTCCCCATACATCCGAATGAATAAGAGAAAAGGGAGAATCAACTTTTGTGTTATTTGGTTTAAATGTATGTCTATGACTTTTAGCCAAAGAACATGTTTCAAAATTTAAAGTTTCATTAGAAGGAAAAAGTTTTGGAAATACGAGATGTAAATAACTGGCAGATGGGTGTCCTAATCTTCTATGCCATAACCAAGCTTCTCTATGTGTAATTCCATGAGCCAACATCACAGTACCATGTTGAATCACTTCATCCGCATAGTATAGACCTTAGCATTCAGTACCACGCCCAATGATTTCCCCCGTCCTAATATCTTGTAAAATACAAAAGGTTTGATGCATTAAAACGGTACAATTTAATTCTTTAGTCACATGACTAATAAACAACAATTTATGTGATAGAGACGGAACATAAAGACAGTTTGAAATTTTTAACGTTGGAGAAATTTCTATAGTTCCTCCTCCTTATACGAGAACTATTCCCCCATTAGCAGTTTTGATGTGGTTAATTTGGGGTTTAGTACTTGAAGCAATGTCAGAAAATTCGAAAGTCATGGTATCGGTAGCTCCACAATCGAATATTCATGACTTGTCTAAATTTTCACAAGTTTTAACCATGTTGGCTTGTCTAACGGGATCCAAGTTTTCATTTTTCGGTGCTAGATTTTTCCAAAATTTTATTTTGGAAAGATTTATTTAAAATAAAATCAGGAGATTCTTCCTAAGTTTTATTTTGGCAAGATTTATTTAAAATAAAATCCGGTTGGGTTTTGTCTTTTGGGTTTTCAAAAAATTGGCCAGTATCAAAATTTATTGGTTGTTTAAGGTTGCTTTCTAACATTTCAAAAGGATTAAAACACTCAGGATGCTTCTGCCTAACAACTTAATTTTGAGGCGCCATTTTGAAATTCTCAAAGCAAATGCCTTTATCCATTAATTCATTGGAAGAATCAATTATCGATTCTGACACTTTGAAATTTTCATGGTCAATATAATAATCCATATACTCTTTGGAGAAATCATTTATCAATTCTGAATGAAGGGATTATAAAGGTTACGATTTAATAAAGAGGGGTTTGAGAATAGTTTCTCAAACCTGTTACCTTTATCGCTTCCTTCATCTCCGGCTGATGTGATGCCACCAAAGCCATTACTTCTTCCTTCGGTTTTGTGCAGGTAACCACCGGTACTGGTACTTTGTGGGTTATCGAAGGTGGCGACAGACTTTCCCCCTTTTTTATTTCTTTTTTCATGGACATCCTTCCACCACTCTGGGACACCACGGGGTTTGATTAGGTTTTGGTTGTTGAGATTGTTCTTGAGAAAATTGCGTATATTTAAAGCAAGATCATCATTGTTGTTACTGCTATCTCCGGCCATGGTTTGTGGGTTTGAAAATTTTGAACAAACTGTTTGAAAGGTTTGAAAAGGATTGAGAAATTGATCAATATTGGTGAGTAGATGATGAGTGGAAACAAATAGGTTGATCCTAAGATCATATGCACTGCTTTGATACCATCTTAAAAATATATAACATATTAGTTTTATTGCTTTGAACTTTCTGATACATATAACTGAAATCATAATACAATATAAGTAGTGGCCTAGGTTATGTGGTTTGAGCTTAGTTTGCTTTGAGTTTAACTTGTTTTGGGCTAGGGTTTTGGGTTTATATGTGAGCCGAGAACATCTATGTGTTCTCGGTGGGCTTTTGTTAGTTTGGGCCGGCCAGGTTGTTGGCATCCGTATATATAGATGTTATGATGTATAGGGTTGGTTGTTGATTCCTAGTTATTTTGTGTTCAAGTATTGTAAGTGCTTAAGCACCCGACGTATTCTTAATATACGTGTGTTTTGAAGCAATTTCGTGTTATTCTTTATTGTTAACTCTTGTTCTTGAATCACCAAGTATCGGTATTCCGCACCTATACTTGTTATATTGATATCATAATTGTAGTGATCCAGATTCGGAACTTACAATTGGTATTAGAGCCTTAAACCTTTTCAGGCTCGTTATTGTGATATCAATGATTCGAGAATATTATCTACGGTGGTTATAACTTTATCCGGCGAAACAGTGACCGGAGAAGGGAAGAAAGTATTTTTGTGAACATATTGACTTTGGTTTGAAAATGTAACACCCCGTAACCGGAGCGGAAACGTAAACGGGATGCAACAGACACATCTGATATCAACAGCATTGTTTATAAAGAAAACACCACTACATTAATTTAAACGTATTACATTGTTCCGAGTTTCGTTACCGTCTAGGCGTTATCACATGAGTTTTACCGATAGTATGTTAACATGTTTAATACAAAATATAGACCCTTAAGCTTCCACAAAATAGCACACATCATCAAGCACGTATCACTCATTCCAATTTGGGTGTACCTAGAAAGCATGTAAAGAAAACGGGTCAACTACGAATAGTTGGTGAGTTTCACTAATTTAAATAAACCATGACAAATCATTATAATAATCATAAATTAGCGATGTAATTATGCTGAGCCTACAAGTGAAACCTCTGTTAACCCAGAAACACATCTAATAACCTCTGGGGACACTGTTAACCCAGAAACACATTTAATAACCTCTGGGGACACTGTTAACCCAGAAACACATTTAATAACCTCTGGGGACACTGTTAACCCAGAAACACATTTAATAACCTCTGGGGACACTGTTAACCCAGAAACACATTTAATAACCTCTGGGGACACTGTTAACCCAGAAATACATTTAATAACCTCTGGGGACACTGTTAACCCAGAACACTGTTTCGGGCCTTACAATATTAGCAACTCAGACAATTACCATCTTAATACATTACCGTACGATTCCCGTACAATAAACATTATATAAATACCTTCATTTCCATGCGATCGGCATGTACTTAAACACTTTGATAAAAACATGCTTTCCGCCCGGGGATAATATTTAAAACAGTTCAGTAAAAAGGGGCTCGTGAAACTCACCTTTTCGTGAGTAAAGATGTAATACTGTGCGCGGCTACCGGTCCGGATCTGTAATACGATCCCTAAGTCGTTACTACACAATTTCTATTAATATAACTTAAATTCGTGTTAACCGGTACGTCTGGGGACACTGTTAACCCAGTACCGTACACGATCCGGGGACAATGTTAACCCCGAAACACTTCTCAGGACTTAGATTGTGATATCACTTAGAGTTCTTTAGTCAAAACTACCATTAGTTTGTTTTTCTCGTTTTGCGTGCCTAGCACGGTTATTCGTCTTTATGTTTTCAAAAATGAGTTTGGTCACATACGACCCGAAAATAGTTGTTACTGATATTTTAATTAAAGTGGTGAAATTAGAGCTCCGTTTAGACACCCCGTTTGGCCGCTGGGCCCGTTTCCGTCTTTAATATACCGGAAACTGCTAAATCGGGTTAAATTACCCAAATCATCCGAATTACTTTCGGATGATTTATTTTTACTTGATTAACTTAGTTTCATGAAAATAGTCCATTTTTAGAGTTTTTATACACCAGTCAGCTCGCTTAGGCGAACTTTGCCGGTTTACACGTTTTAAGCTTTAAAATTTGTTTTTATGTTCTGTTTAGCACAAATAATTATCCGTTTAGTCTCGGATCTTGAAATTTTGCACAAATCAGTTTTTGACAGTAAGGAATTTTATAAATATATTTCCAGAATTAATTTCTATATTTAACATTTATTTATCTATTTTTAAACGTCATTTAAACACCAAATATGTCGAAAATACCAAACGACCTTAGAAAAATCCCAAATTTTTCTGGGATGACCCCTGCCATCCACATAGTTCCCTGTAATTTTTCCAGAACCAAAATCTCATTTTTCATGCCATTTTCACCAAAACAGAGCAAGAAAACCCTAGAACTTGTTTTACCGAAAAGTCTACTTAGACTTCTCCAATGGACCTGAAATTTTGTGTGTGACTTTTATATGTTATAAAAAGCTTATCTGAAATTTTCCAGAATTTTTCATGATGTTTAGCTATTTTTCACCATTTTTAGCCAAAACCGAGCATTAAATTCACCAAATATTCATCCTTTATCCAAAAATTACCAAAATTTCACAGATCTCATATTTTCATGTGTAGATCATCGCTGTGAAATTTCATGACCCAACTCTAAGTCTACCCCAATCTGTCCAAATCATACAAATCATACGAAAAACCGAACTACCTTGTGTTTCTAGCTTTAGATCGCAAAGATCTTTCTTTCTAGCCTTTGCTAGCAACTAGATACAAAACCTACAAGCACAACAACACCACACCAAGCAAGTTATACCCACAATCAAGCCATTTCTTTCATGGTTTCGGTTAAGACATCAAAACAAAGAAAAAATTCGTTTTTGACTCTTTTAACTCCTTTCTTGGACCAAGATCCCTTGTATAACTTGTATACATCCATTGATCATGCAAGAATCAGTTTCATCTCGGGTTTTCACCCATTTTTCACTTGAAACCTCATTTTCTCAAGATTTTGGAATTAAAAACCAAGATTAAACCATAACAACATGTTTATACCTTGTGGATCTTCTTAAGAATCAAAGGTTTTTGGTTGAATGTGTAAAGGGTTGAGAGGATTTTGGGAGTGTGGTGATAGAAAAAAGAAAAATGGAATGTTAATGTGTGGGAAATGGACCGATCGGTCCATGTAGTGGTGTGGGGTGGGGCCCACATCTCAAATCTTGGCCACACATTCGGATTGCGTAATCCGGATAATGTTGTGGATAATCTGGTTCAGTTCGTTTTTCGGTTAAACGTTTAATTCCGCTCAAAACGAGGCCAAAACGGTCTTTTTTCGGCTTAAAAATAAAATTTATATAAAACCGATTTAAAAACTTTAAAAAAACTTAAACCATGACATTTATTGACTTAACACATCATATTGTCGGTAATTGTGCATCTTTTTCGGCTTGATCGATCGTCTCTTGCTTGGTTTGATATTAAAGGTTTCGTTTAACGTACCGACGTACCATTAAATCGAAATCCTTTTTTTGTGCTATAATTCACTTATCCCGAAGCTTTAATACTTCGTAAACCTTACTAAACATCATATATTTCGTCTATAATGTAATCCCCGATTCGTTCGGGTTTCAATAACCGTTCATCGGTTAATCGTAATTCCAATACGACTAGCTGTACATTCGAGTATAATTCGTACTGTGAATCTTATATACTCGTATAAACATATTATAATTCATATATTCAGTATTAAATAACACATAAATGGTATATTCCGGCTAGGGTATACCTGAATTTGCCGGAATCGTTACATTCTCCCCCCGTTACAAAAATTTCGTCCTCGAAATTTTACGCGTCGACTACTTCCTTTTGAGGAAATAGGCGGGGGTATTTCTTCCGAAATTCGTCCTTTCGTTCCCATGTATATTCTGGGCCTCGTTGCGAGTTCCATCTAACTTTGTCCAACGAGATCTTATTGTGTCTAAGTTGCTTGATTTTCCCGTCCACTATTTCTATGGGTTCCTCTACGAAATTAAGCTTATCGTTTAATTGGACACCCTCTAGTGGTAACACCGATGTCTCATCCGACAGACACCTTTTCAAGTTCGACACGTGAAACACGTTGTGAACTGCACTTAATTCATCAGGCAGTTCTAATCGGTATGCTACAGGACCGATTTTTGCAGTATTGTCGAATGGTCCAATGTATCTAGGGGCTAACTTCCCCGCCTTTCCAAATCTGACTACTCCTTTCCAAGGTGATACTTTCAAATACACTTTATCACCTTTCTCAAATGATAACGGTTTTCTACGGGTATCGGCATAACTCTTCTGCCGATCCCGTGCGGCCTTCAGATTGTTCTTAATTTCAAGGATTTTGCTGGTCGTTTCCTGGACCAGATCTAATCTAATAACCTGTGTCTCGCCCACTTCAGTCCAGCAGACTGGTGATCGGCACTTCCGTCCATACAATGCTTCGTAAGGTGCTGCCTTTATACTGCTATGGTAACTGTTATTATAGGAAAATTCAACGAGTGGGAGATGTTGATCCCAATTTCCCTTAAAATCCAGTACGCATGCACGAAGCAAATCCTCTAGTGTTTGGATGGTCCTCTCAGACTGACCGTCGGTCTGAGGGTGGTAAGCTGTGCTTAGATCAATACGCGTTCCCAGCTCTTCTTGTACAGCTTGCTAAAGATTGGAGGTGAAATGGCTATCTCGATCGGAGATGATTGAGATGGGTATCCCATGACGAGACACAATTTCACTTATATAAATCTGCGCAAGTCTTTCGGTGTTATAATTATTTCTAATCGGAATAAAATGTGCCGACTTGGTTAGTCGATCCACGATTACCCAAATTGCATCGTGTCCACGGGACGTCTTAGGGAGATGTGTCACAAAATCCATCGTGATTTGCTCCCATTTCCATTCGGGAATTTCCGGTTGTTGTAACATCCCCGAGGGTTTCTGGTGCTCCGCCTTAACCCTCGCACATGTCGTACACTTGCCGACGTATGTGGCTATATCCTTTTTCATACCCGGCCACCAGTAGAACTCCTTCACATCCTTGTACATCTTATCCGATCCCGAATGTATGGAATATTTCGATTTATTCGCTTCGTCCATGATTAATTCTCGAAGGTCATGGAGGGTCGGGATCCAAATCCGATTTTTGAAATAGAGAATTTCGTCCACGCGCTGTTCGAAATTCTTCTCGTTACCGTAAAGTCCCTCTTTTTCCAATTGTTCCTCTTTCAACGCCTTGCGTTGAGCGACTCAAACCAGGTCCGAAAGGTTCGACTGGACTATCATTTCCAGTGCTCGCACTCGCACTGGCTTAACCCGATCCTTCCTACTCAAGGCATCGGCTACGATGTTAGCCTTGCCGGGGTGATAACGGATGTCACAGTCATAGTCGCTTAACAACTCGACCCATCTTCGTTGCCTCATATTCAGTTCTTTCTGATCGAATATGTGTTGCAAACTTTTATGATCGGTGAAGATGGTGCACTTTGTACCGTAGAGATAATGTCTCCAGATTTTAAGTGCGAAGATAACTGCTCCCAGTTCTAAGTCATGAGTAGTGTAATTTTTCTCGTGTATTTTTAACTGTCGAGAAGCATAGGCTATAACCTTATTATTTTGCATCAACACGCATCCTAACCCTCTCCGGGATGCGTCACAATACACGACAAAACCATCGTCTCCGTCGGGGAGACTTAAGATCGGCGCTTGGCACAATCTTTGTTTTAGCGTTTGAAACGCCGTTTCCTGCTCTTTACCCCATTCATACTTTCGATCCTTTTGGGTCAGAAGGGTTAAAGGTTGGGCGATGCTGGAAAAGTTCTCTATAAATCGACGATAATATCCAGCTAAGCCTAAGAATTGGCGGATTTCCTTTGGCGATTTAGGCGCTTGCCAATTCTTAACTGCTTCAACCTTACTTGGATCAACGTGTATTCCTTGATGGTTTATAACGTGACCAAGGAATTGCACTTCTTGTAACCAGAAGTTACACTTGGAGAATTTTGCATACAACTTCTCCTGATTTAGAAGCTCTAAAATTAATCTTAAGTGTTGCTCGTGCTCTTCTTTACTCTTCGAGTATATCAAAATATCGTCAATAAACACGATGATGAATTTATCGAGGTAGGGTTTACAGACTCGATTCATGAGATCCATGAACACTGCTGGCGCATTTGTTAGCCCAAAAGGCATAACTAAGAACTCGTAATGGCCGTAGCGAGTCCGGAATGCGGTTTTTGGGATATCCTCCTCCTGAATTCTAACCTGATGGTATCCTGATCTAAGATCAATTTTTGAGAAGTAGTTCGCACCTTGCAGTTGGTCGAACAGGTCATCAATTCGGGGAAGAGGATACCTATTTTTGATTGTTAACTTGTTCAACTCCCTGTAATCAATGCACATTCTAAGGCTCCCGTCCTTCTTTTTCACGAATAGTATAGGTGCACCCCACGGGGAATAACTAGGACGTATAAATCCTTTATCCAACAATTCTTGCAACTGGTTGGATAATTCTTGCATCTCTGATGGTGCAAGTCGGTAGGGTGCCTTAGCAACAGGGCCAGCTTGAGGTAATAGATCGATTCTGAATTCGACCTGTCGGGTTGGCGGTAATCCAGGAAGTTCCTCTGGGAAAACTTGTGGGAATTCGCGTACCACTGGGATATCGTCCACCCGTTTTTCCTCAGGATCCATGGCCGTCAAGCTCGCTAGATACGCCACGCATCCCTGGCGTATATATTTTAACACCTTGAGGTGAGATATAAACGGTATCATATTGCCCGACTTCTCACCCTGCACTAATACCTCTTCGTCATCCGACACCAGGATCTTGACGATTTTCTTTTCACAGTTTATTTCTACCTTGTTACGTGCTAACCAATCCATTCCCACTATCACGTCAAAACTACCCAATTCTACCGGTAACAAGTCAATCAGAAAGGATTGTTCGTTCAGAATAAAAGGGCAATTCCGAACTATCTGATTAACTATCATGGTTTTACCGTTAGCGACTTCTACGGTGTAAGGTTCTATGGTTTCACTAATTGGAAGGTTTGCAATCGATAGGAATTTAACAGAAACAAAACTTCTATCGGCGCCTGTATCAAATAATACAGAAGCGTAATGATCAGAGACGAGGAATGTACCTGTCACTACGCTGGGGTCCTGGCGTGCTTCGTTCGCCCCCATCACGAATGCTCGGTCTCGCGCCGGGTTGGACGACGATGCCGGACCCGCGGTTTGCCGCCCATTTCCTACCTGGTTCAGTTTCGGACAGTTTCTCTTGAAGTGCTCTGTGCTGCCGCATTCAAAGCAAGCACGGCTGGTGGTCATCACGTGATTTCCTTGTGGGTTTTGTTGTCGGGCTGGTTGGGTCCTAAATGGCTGCGCACGGATAGGTTGCGGTTATCGGTTCAGGTTGTTCAGGTTTGTCCTACATCTCGGTGCGGAGTGCCCTTCCCTGCCACACCGATGGCACACTACCACCCTGCACTCGCCTCCATGTTGGTAACCGCATTTCCCACACCTGGGAAACGTCCTTGTCTGCGGTTCCTGCCTTCCGCCCGAACTAGTCATGGCGTAGTTCTGGGCAGCGGGCCTAGCACGTTTACCTTGCTGCTTTTCCTGGATCCTATGGTCATGTGTACCCCGCTTTCCCCCAGCGGATTCTCCCGCCACCTTCAGTGACCCGCTCCTTACGAAATCATACGTAACGATACCAGCTTGCGTCACCGCACCCTCATACGTCTGGTGTCCCCCAAAATTGACTATACTCCTTACAACTGGAGTTAGCCCCCAAATATAACGCTCAACCCTCTTCGACTCTGGGGTGACCAACCATGGTACCAATCGCGACAACTCATTAAACCGGTTCGTATAACCCAAATGGTCTGCCCCCTGCATCTCCAGGTTCCACAATTCATTTTCTAATTTCTGCAATTCGTTTTTCGGGCAGAAATGTTCCAGTACAAGAGCCTTAAGCTCTGTCCAGGTCATGCGGTTTGTCGCCGCCTGACCCAAGGTCTGCACTATCGTGTTCCACCATGTCAAGGCATGGTCCGTGAATGTGCAGGTGGCGTACTTTACAACACAGTCCTCGGGGCAGTTGCTGATGTTCACAACTGATTCTATTTTCTCGATCCACTTAACCAACCCATTTGGTCCTTCAGACCCGCTAAACTCTAGAGGTTTGCACAACATAAAGTCTTTGATCGAACATCCCCTGGATGCAGGAATCGGTTCAGTACGGTTCGTCTCTACAGTTGGTATAGGGCCATTACTGTCCGTAACGACCACCCTAGGCGGTGCGTCATTACTCGGAATCGTGTTATCATTCTGTGGAGGATTAACATTTTGTTCCCCGTCATTATTGGTGGTCGTTTGATTGCTCGGAGGGGTTGGATTGGTCGAATTGTTAATACTGGCGGCGATGCGCGATACTATATCCGGAATCGCCGCCTCTAACTGTTGAGCAATCAAACGGCTCACATCTACTTCCGACATTTGAGCTGATCGTTTTGGTGCCATTCTACACAACATCAAGAAAATACATATAATTAATACAAGTTCCAATCATAAAACACAACAAACATTCCATTCATTAACAAACATTAGTACATATTACATCCATGTCAGTTCACATACTTTCCTGTCATCATTACATAAGTTAAGTTTTCATACATAGGGCCTATGTCGGCATCATCTCGACATAACCCGCAATGAGTCAGTGCTTGAATGATACCCAAAAGTATCTATAATGATATACCCCAAAAGAGACCCCCAAAGGGCCAGTGGTTGTATTATAACTACACAAGATTCACTCTATGTTAGCATCACCACTTAACTGCTTACACAGAGTATCAAAAAGCGGTCCATGACTTCTACCATCCTAACATCACTAAACACGGTGGTATACCAACCCTACCAACACAGCCACCAACACCACCATCACAGCCAGCATAACCCGGATCCGCGTCTCCATCCGGCCGATCATCCACTGGGAGTGTGAGCACTCCCTCTTCAGCTGCGCAATCGCAGAGTATGCAGTCCCCCAGATACATCCGCCTCTGCACTCTCAATGTCAAGGCGGCGGAGTGCTCATTCACCTGCTCAGTGAGCACTCGAAGCCATGTCGCCGCGTCCCTTTCCTGCCTAGGGAGACCCCACACAGGTAGAGTCACAGGCTCGGGCTGGGAGTGGGAGGACTCGCCCCTGCGGGTAGCAGGTCTGGGTGGAGGCGAGGTAGGTGGGACATGAGCGACACTGATCCGCGCCGTGAGGCGGGGTCCGAATCCGGGAGGGACAGGGATGGCCTGTGGTGCGGGTGGGGTAGGGGATCTGACAATCCTGACTGGGGAGGACTGGCCAGAGCTCCTACGACTAGCCTCGCTAGGCTCAGAGCTGGATGATACGCGTAGGCTCCCAGAGTTCCCGGAGCTGACTTCCTCCGGGTCCTCCTCCACCGACAAACTAGGAGTTCTCGACATTCTTACCTGCACACAAGTTAACAAACATATAGTTCTTTCCATTGTGTAAATCATAATCAAATTAATATGCACTAACTTATACAACTTGACCACATAACAATATTATCATATATTTGCACATATGTTGCCAATTTTACCTATTAAAGTCCCCCGTAACTTCCCCTGAATTCCCTCTTGCGGACAAGTCTGTTATTATGTTCCGGACCATAATAACTCACTTATCCATCCAAGTTCATCCAGACCTTGTCACAATAAATTATTAGTTGATATTCAGATCTTATAACACTTGTGACTCATCTTGGGTACTATGACTGACTTCTTCGGATGATAAAACCCACTTTGGAACCCATTCCAGCCAACTCAGTGTGTCACACTCTGTCTCCCCCTGACCACTGTGTTGGGAGGTATAGAAGAATTCAGTTTCAAGGAAGTCACAATTCATGGTAGTGTACATGTGACGGCTTTTCGGGTTATAGCACCGATACCCTTTCTGGTTGACACCATAGCCCAAAAAATCACATTTTTCAGCACATGGGTTGAGTTTGGTTCGGTGGTTTTTGGTTATGTGTACAAATACAGAACACCCAAATATTTGTGGTTGTAATGTAAGGGCGGGTGGGAGTTTGGTAAATTTTGAAAGGGTTTGGAGAGGTGTTTTTAGGTCAAGCGCTTTGGTTGGTAGCCGATTTATAAGGTACGTGGCAGTAGCGAGAGCTTCAGGCCATAATGATTTAAGAACTTGAGATTCAATAAGAAGTGCCCGAGTAATTGCTAGGAGAATTCGGTTTTTCCGTTCGACGGTGCCGTTTTATTCAGAAGTGTAAGGTCAGGTTGTTTGGTGAATTATTCCTTTTGTTTGATAAAAAAGTTTCATTGAATCATTTATGAACTCCCCTCCGTTATCGGACCGAAGAGTTTGGATGTTAGTTTTGAATTGTGTTTGTATCATGGTATAAAACATAGTGAATTTATCAAAAACTTCAGATTTATGTTTTAGAAAGTAATCCATGTCATACGAGTGCAATCATCAACAAATAGAACAAAAAACGAAAGTTTTGTCCTCCAATAACTTATGTCGGTCCCCATACATCCGAATGAATAAGAGAAAAGGGAGAATCAACTTTTGTGTTATCTGGTTTAAATGTATGTCTATGACTTTTAGCCAAAGAACATGTTTCAAAATTTAAAGTTTCATTAGAACGAAAAAGTTTTGGAAATACGAGATGTAAATAACTGGTAGATGGGTGTCCTAATCTTCTATGCCATAACCAAGCTTCTCTATGTGTATTTCCATGAGCCAACATCACAGTACCATGTTGAATCACTTCATCCGCGTAGTATAGCCCTTAGCATTCAGTACCACGCCCAATGATTTCCCCCGTCCTAATATCTTGTAAAATACAAAAGGTTTGATGCATTAAAACGGTACAATTTAATTCTTTAGTCACATGACTAATAAACAACAATTTATGTGATAGAGACGGAACATAAAGACAGTTTGAAATTTTTAACGTTGGAGAAATTTCTATAGTTCCTCCTCCTTATACGAGAACTATTCCCCCATTAGCAGTTTTGATGTGGTTAATTTGGGGTTTAGTACTTGAAGCAATGTCAGATAATTCGAAAGTCATGGTATCGGTAGCTCCACAATCGAATATTTATGACTTGTCTAAATTTTCACAAGTTTTAACCATGTTGGCTTGTCTAACGGGATCCAAGTTTTCATTTTTCGGTGCTGGATTTTTCCAAAATTTTATTTTGGAAAGATTTATTTAAAATAAAATCAGGAGATTCTTCCTAAGTTTTATTTTGGCAAGATTTATTTAAAATAAAATCCGGTTGGGTTTTGTCTTTCGGGTTTTCAAAAAATTGGCCAGTATCAAAATTTATTGGTTGTTTAAGGTTGCTTTCTAACATTTCAAAAGGATTAAAACACTCAGGATGCTTCTGCCTAACAACTTAATTTTGAGGCGCCATTTTGAAATTCTCAAAGCAAATGCCTTTATCCATTAATTCATTGGAAGAATCAATTATCGATTCTGACACTTTGAAATTTTCATGGTCAATATTATAATCCATATACTCTTTGGAGAAATCATTTATCAATTCTGAATGAAGGGATTATAAAGGTTACGATCTAATAAAGAGGGGTTTGAGAATAGTTTCTCAAACCTGTTACCTTTATCGCTTCCTTCATCTCCGGCTGATGTGATGCCACCAAAGCCATTACTTCTTCCTTCGGTTTTGTGCAGGTATCCACCGGTACTGGTACTTTGTGGGTTATCGAAGGTGGCGACAGACTTTCCCCCTTTTTTATTTCTTTTTTCATGGACATCCTTCCACCACTCTAGGATACCACGGGGTTTGATTAGGTTTTGGTAGTTGAGATTGTTCTTGAGAAAATTGCGTATATTTAAAGCAAGATCATCATTGTTGTTACTGCTATCTCCGGCCATGGTTTGTGGGTTTGAAAATTTTGAACAAACTGTTTGAAAGGTTTGAAAAGGATTGAGAAATTGATCAATATTGGTGAGTAGATGATGAGTGGAAACAAATAGGTTGATCCTAAGATCATATGCACTGCTTTGATACCATCTTAAAAATATATAACATATTAGTTTTATTGCTTTGAACTTTCTGATACATATAACTGAAATCATAATACAATATAAGTAGTGGCCTAGGTTATGTGGTTTGAGCTTAGTTTGCTTTGAGTTTAACTTGTTTTGGGCTAGGGTTTTGGGTTTATATGTGAGCCGAGAACATCTATGTGTTCTCGGTGGGCTTTTGTTAGTTTGGGCCGGCCAGGTTGTTGGCATCCGTATATATAGATGTTATGATGTATAGGGTTGGTTGTTGATTCCTAGTTATTTTGTGTTCAAGTATTGTAAGTGCTTAAGCACCCGACGTATTCTTAATATACATGTGTTTTGAAGCAATTTCGTGTTATTCTTTATTGTTAACTCTTGTTCTTGAATCACCAAGTATCGGTATTCCGCACCAATACTTGTTATATTGATATCATAATTGTAGTGATCCAGATTCGGAACTTACAATTGGTATTAGAGCCTTAGACCTTTTCAGGCTCGTTATTGTGATATCAACGATTCGAGAATATTATCTACGGTGGTTATAACTTTATCCGGCGAAACAGTGACCGGAGAAGGGAAGAAAGTATTTTTGTGAACATATTGACTTTGGTTTGAAAATGTAACACCCCGTAACCGCAGCGGAAACGTAAACGGGATGCAACAGACACATCTGATATCAACAGCATTGTTTATAAAGAAAACACCACTACATTAATTTAAACGTATTACATTGTTCCGAGTTTCGTTACCGTCTAGGCGTTATCACATAAGTTTTACCGATAGTACGTTAACATGTTTAATACAAAATATAGACCCTTAAGCTTCCACAAAATAGCACACATCATCAAGCACGTATCACTCATTCCAATTTGGGTGTACCTAGAAAGCATGTAAAGAAAACGGGTCAACTACGAATAGTTGGTGAGTTTCACTAATTTAAATAAACCATGACAAATCATTATAATAATCATAAATTAGCGATGTAATTATGCTGAGCCTACAATGAAACCTCTGTTAACCCAGAAACACATCTAATAACCTCTGGGGACACTGTTAACCCATAAACACATTTAATAACCTCTGAGGACACTGTTAACCCAGAAACACATTTAATAACCTCTGGGGACACTGTTAACCCAGAAAACATTTAATAACCTCTGGGGACACTGTTAACCCAGAAATACATTTAATAACCTCTGGGGACACTGTTAACCCAGAAATACATTTAATAACCTCTGGGGACACTGTTAACCCAGAACACTGTTTCGGGCCTTACAATATTAGCAACTTAGACAATTACCATCTTAATACATTACCGTACGATTCCCGTACAATAAACATTATATAAATACCTTCATTTCCATGCGATCGGCATGTACTTAAACACTTTGATAAAAACATGCTTTCCGCCCCGGGAAAATATTTAAAACAGTTCAGTAAAAAGGGGCTCGTGAAACTCACCTTTTCGTGAGTAAAGATGTAATACTGTGTGCGGCTACCGGTCCGGATCTGTAATACGATCCCTAAGTCGTTACTACACAATTTCTATTAATATGACTTAAATTCGTGTTAACCGGTACGTCTGGGGACACTGTTAACCCAGAACCGTACACGATCCGGGGACAATGTTAACCCCGAAACACTTCTCAGGACTTAGATTGTGATATCACTTAGAGTTCTTTAGTCAAAACTACCATTAGTTTGTTTTTCTCGTTTTGCGTGCCTAGCACGGTTATTCGTCTTTATGTTTTCAAAAATGAGTTTGGTCACATACGACCTGAAAATAGTTGTTACTGATATTTTAATTAAAGTGGTGAAATTAGAGCTCGGTTTAGACACCCCGTTTGGCCGCGGGACCCGTTTCCGTCTTTAATATACCGGAAACTGCTAAATCGGGTAAAATTACCCAAATCATCCGAATTACTTTCGGATGATTTATTTTTACTTGATTAACTTAGTTTCATGAAAATAGTCCATTTTTAGGGTTTTTATACACCAGTCAGCTCGCTTAGGCGAACTTTGCCGGTTTACACGTTTTAAGCTTTAAAAGTTTGTTTTTATGTTCTGTTTAGCACAAATAATTATCCGTTTAGTTTCGGATCTTGAAATTTTGCACAAATCAGTTTTTGACAGTAAGGAATTTTATAAAAATATTTCCAGAATTAATTTCTATATTTAACATTTATTTATCTATTTTTAAACGTCATTTAAACACCAAATATGTCAAAAATACCAAAAGACCTTAGAAAAATCCCAAATTTTTCTAGGATGACCCCTGCCATCCACATAGTTCCCTGTAATTTTTCCAGAACCAAAACCTCATTTTTCATGCCATTTTCACCAAAACCGAGCTAGAAAACCCTAGAACTCGTTTTACCGAAAAGCCTACTTAGACTTCTCCAATGGACCTGAAATTTTGTGTGTGACTTTTATATGTTATAAAAAGCTTATCTGAAATTTTCCAGAATTATTCATGATGTTTAGCTATTTTTCACCATTTTTAGCCCAAACCGAGCATTAAATTCACCAAATATTCATCCTTTATCCACAAATTACCAAAATTTCACAGATCTCATATTTTCATGTTTAGATCATCTCTGTGAAATTTCATGATCCAACTCTAAGTCTACCACAATCTGTCCAAATCATACAAATCATACGAAAAACCGAACTACCTTGTGTTTCTAGCTTTAGATCGCAAAGATCTTGCTTTCTTGCCTTTGCTAGCAACTAGATACAACACCTACAAGCACAACAACACCACACCAAGCAATTTATACCCACAATCAAGCCATTTCTTTCATGGTTTCGGTTAAGACATCAAAACAAAGATTTTAACCGTAAAAATTCGTTTTTGACTCTTTTAACTCCTTTCTTGGACCAAGATCCCTTGTATAACTTGTATACATCCCTTGATCATGCAAGAATCGGTTTCATCTCGGGTTTTCACCCATTTTTCACTTGAAACCTCATTTTCTCAAGATTTTGGAATTAAAAACCAAGATTAAACCATAACAACATGTTTATACCTTGTGGATCTTCTTTAAAAACAAAGGTTTTTGGTTGAATGTGTAAAGGGTTGAGAGGATTTTGGGAGTGTGGTGATAAAAAAAGAAAAATGGAATGTTAATGTGTGGGAAATGGACCGATCGGTCCATGTAGTGGTGTGGGGTGGGGCCCACATCTCAAATCTTGGCCACACATTCGGATTGTGTAATCCGGATAATGTTGTGGATAATCTGGTTCAGTTCGTTTTTTGGTTTAACGTTTAATTCCGCTCAAAACGAGGCCAAAACGGTCGTTTTTCGGCTTAAAAATAAAATTTATATAAAACCGATTTAAAAACTTTAAAAACTTAAACCATGACATTTATTGACTTAACACATCATATTGTCGGTAATTGTGCATCTTTTTCGGCTTGATCGATCGTCTCTTGCTTGGTTTGATATTAAAGGTTTCGTTTAACGTACCGACGTACCGTTAAATCGAAATACTTTTTCTGTGCTATAATTCACTTATCCCGAAGCTTTAATACTTCGTAAACCTTACTAAACATCATATATTTCGTCTATAATGTAATCCCCGATTCGTTCGGGTTTCAATAACCGTTCATCGGTTAATCGTAATTCCAATACGACTAGCTGTACATTCGAGTATAATTCGTACTGTGAATCTTATATACTCGTATAAACATATTATAATTCGTATATTCAGTATTAAATAACACATAAATGGTATATTCCGGCTAGGGTATACCTGAATTTGCCGGAATCGTTACAGAAAACAAATCAGAATCCCATTTTCCCGGGAGTTTGTTACAAGTTAGTTGAAGAATTCTCTGGTTTTCGGCCACTGTTGGTTTTCGGTAACCATCAGTTCTCGGCAATCAATAGTTTTCGGCCACTGAAGTTCTCAGTAACCATTGGGTCTCGGCTCACAACAGTTCTCGGTCAAGTTTTAGTCATCCCTGTGGTTCTCGGTGTTCCTTTGGGTCAAACTTGAGTTCTCAGTCAAAGACTTGAGTTTTCGGTCAAGGTTTTGGTCAACACAAGCGTTTTCGGTCAACGTTCAGTTACAATTTGAGTTTTCGGTCAAATATTGGTCAACATCTGTGTTCTCAGTTAACTTGTTTCAATGTATTCTTAGCCTAGTCTGTTGGTTTGGGCTTGTTCTCCTTGGACTTGGATTACTGGACAGTACTTTAATTGGACTCAAGACTTTCAATTGGACTTAATTTAATTGGACAAAATTGAAATGGCCCAGCTAACTAACACTAGTAACTCAACCAACTCGTCACATCATCAGGAACTTGACTCCATCATGGGAACTACCACTCGTATACCCCGTTTATTATCCCATGAAGGGTTCAGTGAATGGAAATTCTGTTTCGAACACTATGCCAAGATGAAAGATTCAAAAATTTGGAAAAGCATTGTGAGGGGACCTCAAAGGATCACCTATCAAAGGGAGGGTTCAGACAAGGTTCTTGTGAAACCGGTTGCTCAATATGATGATGATGACTTTGCTAAAGTTGAAGAAGATGAGAAAGCTCTTTCTACTCTAACCATGGCACTCTCACCTGAGATTGCTCTTCAGTTTAGAGAACTCCAGTCTGCTAAAGAGTTGTGGGCTGCACTGATAGAAATTTATGAGGGAAATGAAGATATGAAGAGAAGTTGCCAAGATCCGCTGCGACAGAAATTTAATATGTTTAATCATGTTTTGGGAGAGACATTGGAATCCCAACTTCAAAGGTTTATATCTCTCATGACTGAAATGAGAACTGCGGGAATTTTTCTACAAACCTCAGAAATTAACAACAAGTTAGTGAACTCTTTACCAAAGAATTGGGACATGAATGTTGCGGTTATCAAAAAGACCAAAGATCTTAACAGAATGAGCATGACTGAAATGATAGCCACTATTAAAGCCTGTGATATGGATGACAAACAGCTGGCAATAAATCACGCTAGTTCTTACAGTGCTGCGGGATATAACGTTGCTTCTAACAGTGCTCTTATGTCTCAGGATAGCTTCTCACTGTTCAAGCCTACTCAACAGCCACAACAAGGAAACTTCCAGATGTTTTCATCCACTCTATGTCAATCATCATCATCCAATTCGCCCAATCCAGCTCCAGCATTTTTCACCAAATCTGGTCAGTCTACAAATGATTCCGGTAAAACCACTTCCAATCAGAACTTCGGCCAGATTCCCACAATAGCAAAAGAAACTCAAAAGAATATAGCTTTAATGGCGGGATTTATGAAGTGTTATCATGCCTTTCTGGCAGGAGATTTGGTTCAACTCGTGGTTGCTGCTGAACTAGATCAGATTCATCCCGATGATGTTGAAGAAATGGACATCTCGTGGCAGATTGCCATGGCAGTCTTCCGTGCAAAGATGTTCACTAAAAGGACGGGTAGAAATAATTGGAACATGCCTAATAACCAAAAGGTGGGTTTGAACAAAGAGACTCTCAGGTGCTACAATTGTCACGAGCCGTCGTGAATGTACTAATCCAGCTAAGGATGGGAATACGGAAAGGGCATTAGTTCCGGTTGGTAATACTCGGGGTGAGGCTGGAGGAAGTTCGGGTAATTGTGAAAGAGGTATGGTTGCTCAAACATTCTCTTGGGAAGGTCAGATGGCTGCGCTTAACATTGGAAATCAAACTGCAAATTTCGCAACTGTTGAAGACTCTGAAAAAGAAAACTCTCCTGAGGAGAAGGTCAAGGAACTCCAGTTTGTATACATGGCGTTCACCTCTCCGGATTCATCTGAGGTACGTTTTCAACCATGCTCTTTAAATTGTGTTGAGAAAATAGAAATGTATAAGCTGCATAATGACAGTCTCAGTAGAGATATGGAGAGAATAAAATCAGAGAATTTTAAACTTAAGAAAATTGAAAAGGGTTTTCTAGACAAAATAGAATCTCTTAACAAGGATATTAAAAAACTTAAGTCTGATTTTAGCATCTTGATGCTAAACTAGAAATCGTTGAATTAACTGCTAAACTGGAAGCCTCCAAGTCGGAAATTTTAAATCTAACTAGCAAGTTTGAAAAGGCTGAATTTAATTTTAAAAAATTCGATGGCTCCAGTAAAGTTGTTAACTCAATGATTGAGAACCAACTGTGGTGGAAAGAAAATGAAGGTGAGGGAATAGGATATAGTCAAGTTCCCCCACCTTACAACAATAATTATGTTCCTACTCCTGTCACCAAGGAACAGGAGGAAAAGATAAAGGACATGAAGTATGGTAAACAAGACAAATGTAATGGGACCAGTTCTGCGAGTGCTGGTCCGTCTACTTCAAATATGAACGATTCTAATATATATACTTCATGTGCAGAAAAAGTAATTGTGAAGGAGTTGACTGATGAGGATGACGACCCGTGTTTTAATTTTGATAATAATGCTATTTCTAATGTTTCTTTAAAACTTCCTGTTTTGAATTATGTTATTCCGACTGTTTGTGTGGGCTCTGTTTTAAAGAGCAAGGATTCTTGTGTGTTTGATTCGGTTGAAACTTTCAACTCTATTAATGTGGTTTCTAATAAAACTAAAAATTCAAAAATTTCAAAAACATCAAACAAAAATATGTTGCACCTAAATTTGTCAAAGAGGGATGCTCTAATGACAAACAAGGTGATAAGTTCAAAAAGGAAAACAGAATTCTCCCGAACTTAAGCAGACTGGTCCACACAGTCAGTCCAGACAAGGAGTTGCCAAAAATGATTTTTTCATAAAACTTCAAACCTGTTTTAACTGTGGCACTCCTGGTCATATTGCCAGAAATTGTCCACATCGTCAGTATGTTCCTTACTACGGATTTTATCAAAGGAATATGCCATACATGCCCCATAACGTGTACAGCCAAGGATTCAGGCATTATCAAGCTAGTTCCTTTAACGATGATTGGAATCGAAACAAATCTGGCAGGTTTAGTCCTTATCAGACCAAATCTAACATGTCCAACGGAAAGGTCAGAAATGATGTTCCAAGTTCAAATTCTCGCATGAACACTAAGGCTAGACCAAAACAAGAAAAGAAGACTGATTCGTCTCCATCTACATCTAAAATACCGGAGATTATGACAACCATTCGTACCTATATATCCAAATCATACAGACATAAATGGTTGCCTAAATCTTCGGCGAAAGTGTCTACTCATTCCATTTTTGATGATTAAAAGGATATGTTATGGCAATCCATGACAACTGTAGATGAGTCAGGATCACCAGTGTAAGTATGGACTGAGTACCAAAAACTAACTAATCTCGCGCTTTGTGCAGGGACAACTATGGAAGAATATCATCAGACCTTGGTATGTTGATAGTGGATGTTCCAGGCACATGACAGGGGACATTACCCAGCTGCACAATATTCAAACATTTAATGGCGGGTATGTGTCTTTTGCGGGAGGAGAGAAAGGAAAGATCACTCAGAAGGGTACTGTAAGTAACGGTGTTTTAAAGTTTGAAAATGTTAATTTTGTTCCAGAATTGAAGCATAGTCTTTTGAGCGTGTCACTAATTTGTGACAAGATTTTTCAACTCATTTTACTAAAAAGGAGTGCTTAATTCTGAAACCTGGTATAATTATACCAGAAGACTGAATTCTTGTTCGATCACAACGAAAAGATAATGCTTATGTGATTGACATGAACAAAAATGTTCCTGACGAAATAACTTGTTTGTTTTCAAAAGTGTCAGAACATAATTCAATGCTTTGGAATCATCGGCTTGGTCACGCTAATACAAAAAATATAAATCTTCTTGCTAAAGATAATCTAGTGCGTGGTTTACCAATCAAGGATTTTGTGACTGTTGAAAAATGTGTGGCTTGTGCTTTGGGTAAACATCATCGTAAACCTCACAAGCCAAAATTGATTAATACCATCTCGTCTGTTTTTCAACTACTTCATATGGACCTTTTCGGGCCAGTTCATGTTTTGAGTCTATCTCGTAGTTCTTATTGTCTCGTTATTTCTGATGATTACTCACGTTTTACATGGGTATTTTTCTTGTCAAATAAGAGTGAGACTGCAGATCTAATCAAGAAGTTCATTGTGCTCATGGAAAATCAACTGAATCTAAAGTTGAAGGGAATCCGTTGTGACAATGGAACAGAGTTCAAGAATGCGACTTTGAATCATTTCTTTTCAGAGAAGGGGGTGCTCCATCAATACAGCGCCCCACGAACACCTCAACAAATTGGTGTAGCTGAAAGAAGAAACATAACTCTTATCGAAGCTGCAAGAACAATGTTGTTGTACTCCAAACTACCACTGTTCTTTTGGGCAGAAGCTGTTAACACAGCTTGTTATGTTCAGAATCGGGTGATAATCAACAAATCCAAGATGAAGACACCATATGCGATTGTTTACGGTCATCAACTCACTGTTGCACATTTCAGAGCCTTTGGTTGTCCGTGTGCTTTACTGAACCTCGAAACCACTCCAAAGTTTGGGGCTGCAGCCGATGAGTGTTACTTAGTTGGGTATGCGGGAAATACAGCTTACAGGGTCTACAACAAGTCCACCAAACAGATTTTAGAGTCTTATGAGGTTCGTTGGCTGGAAGAAAATGAGACTGATGCTCGTGTTGGTCCCGATTGGTTATTTGATTACAATGAATTTTTCAAACCATTCAATGTGTTTCAAGTCATCAGCACTGAACCTCTATGTGGTCCCACAGTGGAAGTTGCAAAGGAAAATCCACATACTGTATCTCATTTTTCTCCACTTATTGATGATGATGTTACAGAATTAAATAATGCTTCACCTGCCACTGACAATCAGTCCAACAAAACTCCAGAACCAGAATGCTCGCCAAACATGACTGAAAATGCAACTGATGTTGAGGGGGAGAGTTCTATTCGTCAGATCTTCGGAAGCACTTTGTTTCCCGATGACATTCCAAACGAATATGTCGCTAGCACTTCGTACTCTCATAGCACGGCGACATCTGGATGGAAAAACCCTCTTGTTGATGATATTGAGAACTTGTCAAATCTGTAATCTATCGGAGATGTCTCTGATGAGTTAATTCCATTAAAAATTCAGAAAGATCATCCGATTGAAAATGTCATAGGTTCATTTGAAGCGGGAGTGTCCACCAGAAGCCAAACAGGACACATAAACAGTTGCATGTTTTCGTGTTTCATCTCTCAAATTGAACCTAAAAATGTAGAAATGGCTCTTCAAGAACCAAGTTGGGTTGATGCCATGCATGAAGAATTGAATCAGTTTGATAAGTTGAATGTCTGGAGATTGGTTAAACTACCAGAAGGAAATAAAGCTCTTGATACTGATGGGTTTTCAGAAACAAGCAAGATAACACCGGGGTTATTGTTCGTAATAAGGCACGATTGGTAGTTAGAGGTTTTCGTCAGGTTGAGGGGTTAGATTACACTGAAGTCTATGCCCCAGTGGCTAGACTTGAGACTGTTCGAATTTTTCTGGCATATGCTTCATTCATGGGTTTCACAGTGTATCAGATCGACGTCAAAACTGCGTTTTTGTATGGTGAAGTCAAAGAGGAGATTTATGCTGATCAGCCACCAGGTTTTGTTAACTCCAAGAAACCAGATCACGTTTACAGACTAGACAAGGCCTTGTACGGGTTACACCAAGCTCCTCGAGCGTGGTACGCTACGTTGACCAAGCATCTTCTTGATCATGGGTACAAGCGTGGAACTATCGATCAAACCTTGTTCCGGAAAACTGTCAGAAAAGATTTGATTCTCCTCCAGATTTATGTTGATGACATCATTTTTGGATCCACCAGCACTGAGTTGTGTACCGAATTTGAGGGTGTAATGAAGAAGAGGTTTGGAATTAGTTCGTTGGGTGAGATGACTACATTTTTGGGGCTACAGGTTCGTTAAAGCTTAGAAGGAATTTTACTACATCAAGGGAAGTACGTTGAGGATATGTTAGTAAAGTTCGAGTTTCAAGATTCAAAGAGTGCCAACATCCCATGGCGGAAAGACCATTGCTGTCCTCAGATCCTAATGGGAGTCCCGTAGATCAAACATACTACAGATCGATGATCGGGTCTCTGATGTATCTAACAGCAAGTCGTCCTGACATTTTGTTTGCAGTCTGCCAGTGTGCTCGGTTCCAGGCTAATCCTAAACTCTCTCATTTAATTTTTGTTAAACGTATTTTTAGATATCTGAAGGGACAACCAAAGTTAGGCCTTTGGTATCCCAAACAATCAGAATTTGATCTTTATGCTTTTGCTGATAGCAATTATGGTGGAGATGACATTGACAAGAAATCCACATCAGCTGGTTGCCAGTTCCTAGGAGACCGTCTCATTTCATGGCAGTGCAAGAAACAACAGACGGTATATACTTCGACTACCGAAGCGGAGTATGTTGCGGCATCTGCTTGCTACTCTCAGGTTATCTGGATTCAAAACCAACTGCTAAATTACGGTCTGGAATTTCTTGACACTCCTATTTTTTGTGATAATGATGCGGCCATTGCCACTGTGAAAAATCATGTTCAACACTCCAAAACCAAGCACATCGATATTAAATTTCATTTTATTAGTGACTGTTTCGATTGAAAATTAATTCATTTTGAACAAGTCCACACTGACAACAATGTGGCGGACTTATTTACAAAACCGGTCAGAACAGCCAAATTTAATGTACTTGTGGGTTTTCTTAAAATGTTTGTTTCGAGGATTGAGTCTTTTTCGGTATAAATTTGTACATTTTTTGTTATTCTTGCAAAAATTTAGGGGGAGAAAAATCAAAAATTCAAAAATAGTGTGTGTGCGTTTTTATTATCAAAAAGTCAAAAATAGTGTGTGTGCGTTTTCTCAAGATTCATTCTCGCTTAAAATTATGTCGGTTGCTAAATTTTGAAGGACATATATTCGTATATGGTTGGTCCGGTGTTCTACTTGTAGCTTCACAGGATAGCCATTTACCCAACGACTGAAAGCACCCGGGGCGATTATGATGTGTTTTGTGTTTTGTATTCTTTCACTTAAAATTATGTCGGTAACTTTGAGCTGGAAGGACACGTATTTCATACATGTTTGGTCCGGTTAACCACTTGTGGTCATACAGAATAGCCATTTACCTAAAAGCTTAATAGTGACCGGGGTGATTGAATCCTTAACACGTGTGTTTTATGTAACTCCATGGGAAATGATATTACTATTCAGTTAACAGCTTTTCAGAAGCCTCAAAATATTTTCAAATGAAAATTGATCCACTTTTGAAAAGTGATAGATAAATTATTTTTGTGTGCCTAACGGGTGAAGTTATTAAGCTTAAAAGGCTCTAGAAAAGTCATTGATATTGTATGGTAGCTTCCATGGTGCGTAAAAGTTGAAGTGATATAAACTAAATTTGCTAAACTTAATGTGGAGAGTCATTTTGAAGACATGTGCATGTCTCCAGATACATCTCTCCGAATGATAGGCAGAAAAGCAATTACCCAGTCATACACGAGCCCGTTAGTGTCTTGATCACCAAAAATATTGTGCTATTATGTTTATTATACAAAAAAATCAGCAAAAGAGTTATTTGAGTATTATTTTAATCATTAAAATTATTTTGAGAGGTTTAAAGGGATAAACTAGAACTACAGAGATGGGGGCACACAAGTAAGTCATGTCATGTCTCGAATGAAAGGCTTGTCAGTTATTGGCACTAAGTCCAACGTTCAACCTTAAAGCCTAAAATTTTTGCCTTTATAAAAATCTTTTGATCAAGCACTAGGAGGTTGGAGTCAAATTGGGGTGATCTGGGGAAAGCCAAATACGCTTTGAGAAGAGATAGGAGGCACCACAGGTCCATAAGTGATGTCCATCTAAGCTTTATGCCGAACTGAACCTTAATCATATCACCGATGCAATGAAAATCATGCTAAGTATGTTATGCCTGCTATCAACCTGACTCTTTATGCCATAATAACGCTGAACATGAATCCTTGTGATAGCCTCTTAAACAATATGATTCCATTCTTTTCATAAAACGGGTAGCGTTTCACTAAAACTAAAATTTGATCCCGATTTTTAAATTCAAAGGGAGTTACTATGTATATTAAAATGTGTATTTATTTTGCCTTTATTCTTAGCTAAGTTTATTTTGTATTACTTTGCCTAATTTTATTAAATTTTTAAGTTTTCCTCGAAAGTACTCTCCTCGAAATGATCGTATAATTTGAGTTTGTTTTGGAAATCGGGCTTCAAAATTTGGGCCTTTTTGTTTGCTGGAACATATGTCAGTTGGGCTGCTCACTGGTTTGAGCCCATTTGGTGTTCTCGGCCCGACTCCGGTTGTTATCTCTATCATTATTTTCTCAAAATCAAAACCCTTCTCACTCTCAAGCCTCTTAGCCGAAATCTAAAATCTTGTCTCTAATCATCTCTCAGTGTGTATCTTATAGGATTAACAGGTATTGGACAAGCCTTACGAGATCTGTGTACAGTTAGAGTATTATCAGATGAATATCATGAACTGATTCCATGAATAACTTGATGAATTTACAGTGGATTCATGTGTATTTAAGGGTTTTGGTGGATATTTGAGGGGTTAATCAAGAGTTTTCGGTTGACTATTTTTGACTAATTGCAGGTTTAATGGAGGTTTTAGGGATCTCGGCGAGGTGAAGATGATTACGTGTTTCCCGAGGTGGAATCCAAGGGGTTCTCTGTCCCCAGCTGTCAAGGAGTTCTCGGTTGACTTTCGTTGACCGAGAACCCCCGGTCTTGACAGAAAACATACGTTCTCGGTCAAGTCTTGACCGAGAACCCTCGTTCTCGGTCAAATGTGACGAGAACCCAAATTCTCGGTTGATTTCATTATTTTTGTTGACTTTCGTTGACCGAGAACCCACCCTGTTGACCGAGATCTCTCCAATTGGGCCTTACTCTCACCGTTTGGGCCCACACTTATACTATATTGTTCACTTGGGCCATATAATATCTTTTGGGTTCTCCTATGGGTTCTCTGTGGGCCGGTTATAGTCATTTAGACCAAATTCCTTTTTTAAACCATGGACAAATTTTAAAATATTATCAAATTAATCTATTGGCTATCTAACTTGATACGTTTGGTGCAGAAATGGCTGATCAGAATCCGTTAAAGATTGCTGACTCACACAACGTGGCTGGATACTTATATGATCCACCCCTATCTCACAAGGAATTCAACTCTATGATTGTCGGCCTCAACACGTTCAGGATATCTCACGCACTGCGAGAAAATCCTGTCATTTGCAAGAAGATGATCACGGATTTCTGGATCAATGCCTCAATCAACCCACACGGACAAGACGGAGTCATATCCATAGATTCAAAAATACAGAAGAAGCCAGTTAGCATCACTGAGGCGATTGTGAGCGAGGAGTTATTGTTTGGTGATCAACCCGATTACCCGACTGAGTATTCCCCTGCTGCTGTTACAGAGGTTCTTACAAGAATGGGTTACGAGGGCACCTATCCTCCGGCTATCAAGAAACTGTTTCACCAATATTGGAGATTCTTAATTCACACGTTTTTCACTTGCGTGTCCGGTAGGAAAGGGGGCTCTGATGAGATTAGTCATACTCAGATGTCCGCTATCGCTGCTCTGATCATGGATTGGGATTTCAATTATTCCAAGTTCGTTTTTAATGAAATGATGAGCAATCTGAAAGGGAAGAAGAAGGAGATGTTTCTTATGTATCCAAGATTCCTGCAGATGATTTTTGACTCTCACTTTACAGACCTTGTAAAATCTGTTGATACTATGGATATGAAGTCATTGGGACCAGTACCTTTGGGTTGATGAAACAAAACAGGAAAGGTGCCAAGATCGTTTATCGGGGCCTTCATGCTCTGGTAAAATTTGGACGATTTGCTGAGACAGGAGCTAAGCCGGTCATAGCTTAGGTTGCTGATGAATACGTGGCACCAGTTCGACCACGTGTTGCAACTTAAGAGATTTCTGATGATGAAGAATATGAGACTGAACACCTTCAGTCAGATTCCTCTCAAAGTGCTGAGACTTTAAGTACCTTGGATGCTGTTAAAGCTTTGTTACAGTCAACTGCTTTGAAGCCTCCTCAGACTGTTGCTGAAATTGATCAAGAAAACATAGCTGAGGATCCAGCTGCAGACCTCGGTCCACGTAAACGAAGAAAGAAAGACCCGAGGCATGGCGTGCTGATAAGTGAATCTGAAACAACCGCTACACCAACTACAGATGAAACAAACAACCCAGTTCAACATACTACTCAACCTGAGACACCTGCCCCAGAAGTACAAGCTAAACAAGATACACCTACTGCTGAGCCATCATTTCATGATTTATTGACTAGTGATTTTGGTGATAATTTTGATTTTGATTTTGAGACAGATATTCCACAAATCAACACTAGCGATATTCCCTCGGGTTCATCTGGTCCAGATACTCAAGGTCAATCAAGTTCAGACACATCAGACAAGATTGCCCAAATGCTGGCTATGCAAGAGACTTACCTTCGAGATAAAGGTAAGGGTGTGGTTCTTGAAGATGCTCATGTTGACGTTCATGCATTACAACGTCGAGTTTTTGAACTCGAACAAGATTCGGTAGTTAAGGATGTTCGTATTCAAGAATTGGAAGTAGGCAACTCTGATAAAGATTCCGAGATTAAAGAACTACAGTCAAACATGGGAGAACTAACGGCCTTGTATCTCGACCTCCAATAAAAGCTGTTTCAAAAGTTTTGAGATGAGTTTAAAGGCAGTGATGACGTAGTTTCTAAAGCGCCCGATAGTTCTACTGCTCGCCCTGTTGAAAACATTGATGACTCGGAATCACTGCAACAGTACATGGATGCTCCCCCCGTCTCCAAAGAGAAATCAGATAGAATTAAGAAGAATTTACTTGAAAAGGGGAAGAAGAAGCTGCTAGTGATGAAGAATTCAAATCAGAACTTCGAATCATCGGATCATCTAGACAGGTTCGTGTTTACCTTTCAAAAGGGATTCTCAGGTAAATACGGTGATCGATCAGGAGTTCTATCATGGGGTTTTGATACGGATAAGAATATGTGGTGGGTAAAAAGGAAGTCAAGAACAACTGAGTACTACAAGAAGATGAAGGACTTTGGTTCATGGACCAAAGTGGAACTTATTGACTTGATCAACTCTCCATTCACAAATCCAACAAATGACAAACACGGGACTGATTTCTAGAACTTTCTGAGAAGACAAGTTGACAGAGGTTTTCCCAACATGAAGACTGCTGAATCATTCCTGAAGAAGGCTAAGGGAGTTCAAGATCCAAAGACTGGGAAGACTATGGTGAATGTCATGTGGCCTGCCACAGACAAGGCCACTCATATTCCTGTTCCAGATGAAATTCCAGATGGCACGTTGGATAACAAGAGATTCTGGATGTACGACAGTTTAACTGCTACAGTTGTCAGTTAAGATTTGTTGATCCCAGAGACCTACTGAAGTTCAATGAAAGGGATATCAAGACTCTAAGTACAATCCAGATAATTGTTGATCCGATTTTTGAGATGGCTGCCAAAGAATTTACTAGCATGGTAGCTTCAATTATCAGGTGCAGATTTTGGGCGGGTGCTTTGAAAGATGTTGATATAGACTACATGGAGCATGATTAAAAGACAAAGCTAGAAACCAAGGGGGAGATTGTTAGGCCTAGGTTATATGGTTTGAGCTTAGTTTGCTTTGAGTTTAACTTGTTTTGGGCTACGGTTTTGGTGTGAGCCGAGAACATCTATGTGTTCTCTTTGGGCTTTTGCTAGTTTGGGCCGGCCAGGTTGTTGGCATCTCTATATATAGATGTTATGATGTATAGGGTTGGTTGTTGATTCCTAGTTATCTTGTGTTCACGTAATGTAAGTGCTTAAGCACCCGACGTATTCTTAATATACGTGTGTTTTGAAACAATTCTGTGTTATTCTTTATTGTTAACTCTTGTTTTTGAATCACCAAGTATCGGTATTCCGCACCTATACTTGTTTTATTGATATCATAATTGTAGTGATCCAGATTCGGGACTTACAAGTAAGCATTGAAGAAAGCCTATACATGGAAATACAATAAAAAGAAATAAGGAGGAGATTCCTTTGACTTAGCCTCCAACTGTCCTTAATTGGTTGTTGTCAAAATCTTTTATTTTGTGATGGAGATGATTTCCTAATTTCTAACAAATGTTGATTCAAACAATAAGAGGTTAACTTCAGATGGTGAAGATAAAAGGTTTCCACCCAAAGAATTGGGCAGTAATTAACAAACCTTCTTTTGTCTCAAAGGAAGGTGAGGCCAAAAAGGCAGAAGTCACAACATACCTTCTATCGAGTAAGGAACACGCGACACGTGAAAATATCAAAGAAGAAACGAGTGTTTTTATAAAGTCTACCCACAACTTTTGCGAGAAAACATATTGAAGATGAAGGGAGAAAAGATTACTCATTGGAGGTTGTCAAGTTGACCAAACAAATGTTAAAATGGGTGGAGCCTGTAACGAGCTTAGGCCAATATGTGGTCTACAAATTGGGGATAAGCTCAAATTTTGGGTGCAGCTTAAGATGGCAGGTCTTCACTGCCAACTTAAATCAGGTATTGATTATACCAATATTGAAGGGAAAAAAATTGGCTATAAGTATTGTTGACTATCAGCGTTACGCAAATGAGACCTGATCAACTGATACCCTGATATACTGTGCCCATGGTGGTCTTAAATTCTTAGGGCCTAAATTACCACCAGAAGATCAAGAACTTAAACCTGGTAATCTGGCATTAAAGAATAGTATGAATGAGAAAAGCGTAATTCGAGTGATTAAGAAATTTGAATTTGATAAGAATGATGTGTTTGTGTATGATGGTTTGTATGTTGCGAATCCTTATACACAAAAAAGAAATGAAGATGGAAAGATTATGTTAAGGTTTCATTTAAATAGATTAACTAGACAGCATGCAGTTAACCAAATGTTGAATGCTAGCTATTGCTTTCATTTATACACAACTATATGGTAAAGTGCAGGTTGCCAGGTACTCTATTTAAATGTAACTTCAAAATAACTTCAACTTGATCTTGTCTTCTTCATTTCTTTCTCTCCCTTTTTTTTTTGTGTGTGTGTGTACAATGATTCAGAACATACAAACCATAATCCACAAACACCTCATTCTTACCAAACCCTTCAAGTTTCTTTACCACTGAATTATGCTTCTCTCATCCATACTGTTCTTCAAAGCCAGATTACCATGTATAAGTTATCGATCTTCTAGTGGCAATTTACACCTCAATAATCCAAGACTACCTTGACCACAATATATATTAGTGTATCACTAGATCCGGTCGCATTCGAGTAACAATGAGAGTCAACAATGCCTATATCTAGATAGTTACTTTAATACTGGTATAATCAATACCTGATTGAAGTTGCTAGTGAAGACCGATCACTTTAAGTTGCGACATGTACTTGAACTTTTGCCCCATTTTCTACACCAAAAATATGTCAAAAGATCTTTATAGGATCCATCCACTTGAACATTTGTTTGACTAAATTGACAGACTCCACGGGAACCCTCCAATGAGCAATCTTTTTCTCCCTTCAATCTGTTTTCTCACAAAAGTTGTGGGTAGACTTGAACAAAAAGACTTATTGTTTCTTTGACCTTTCCATGTTTCATGTGTTCCATACGCAATACAGTATTCGTTTTGACTTATGACGTTTTGGCCTCATATACAGTTGAGAAAAAAAGAATGTTTGCTTCTGCCCAGTAATGTGGGTCGGAACCTTTTATTTTCCATTTAAAGTCAACTTTCTAACATTTGAGTCAACATTTCGAAATTATTCAGAGGTTTTCTCCTTGACACGTTGGTGGTGTTGACCACTGATTGTTGGTCATGATCCTCCTTTGTAGCGTCACAAAGTTTGACCTTTTAAATAGGCTTTTACCCAAATGAAGGTTTGTTCCTCCAGGATGCATATTCCACGCTTTAAAATTGAGAATTCATCATCCAAATGCTGGTGTCTACATTATCATTGTTTTAACATGTGCGATCCCTAATGTTTACTTTACTTGGTTATGGTCTTGAGGAGGAAGAACCATTGGTTCTTCCAAATTCATTAAGATTCAACAAGGAGGGAAAATATTTCTGGAGTTCTCCAAAGGCTTATTGCCTCCTTTGATTCTACAACGAGTAGGGAAATCATGAACTGCTTGCACCATTGGTTTTTGTTTTCTGAGTTTCTCGAGATCACTATTGAGTAATCCAACAATCGCATTCATGAAATTATAGGCTCACATGAGTTCTTCATTAACTGCGTTTTCAAATTTAGAAGTGTTACTTTGGTAAGAAATCTGAATTTTTAAAGATTGGTTTAAAATCTGGTCGTACACATCGATTGCAGGAGCAAATCAAATCAATAAACGCTAATTTTCATTGATCATCGGCTTCTAACCGTCACAAATAGCAAAGTCTAATGAGGAACTAATTAATTAGTTTGATTTAAGAACTTATTGACACAGACCTTAGAAACTACAAATATGCAGACAAGCCTAATTGCAATTCATGTTTGTGGTGTGCGATTTCGATTCAAGGTATAATGAGGACTAACTATTTTGTATTAAGAAAAGATTTACGCAATAAAAACATTATAAATTCTCTTTAAAGTCACAATCAAGAAAAATATAATGGATTGTACGACAATGGGAGTAATCTTGACCACACACCATTGTTAATAATCGATTTCAATGCCCAAACACAACCATGCCAAAGATGTCAAATTATCAGTTAAATCGGTACGTGAGGGAAAAGCGAAGATTAAACAATATATTTATGAATATTTATCAACAAATCCTATAAAGATATGTATGCATCAAATTTAGAGTAAAGATTAAAATCAAACGGATGATGAGAATTTCATTCACTTACCTAATGGGTACATTCAAAATTTGATTTGAATGCTTAAGGATGTTAACAAATGCATTTCAAAATTTATTTGACTTTGTAATGGATCCTTTTTCAAATTTTTTTCAATTTTGCAATGGATACATTTCAAAATTTTATTCATTATATTATCATAAAATAACTATTATTAGATCATATTTTGTATAATTTGATAATTATGTAAGTAGCTAATATATGCATTTCAAAATTTATTTAATTAGCTAAAACATATATTTAATTAATCTATCGTTTTCTTTAGAGATATTCAGATGATTTATTTAACGTTAAATTCAAGTTTTTATGTTTTAAACAAGTTTGTCCGTAATTTACAAACTTTTGTTGGAATTTTCAGGATTGGGCATAATATCTTGAAATCTTAACAACTCGGGTTTTCATATAATATATCAAATACCAATACCCGACCCATTTTCGTTTTCGGATAAATTAATTAATAAATATCCCATTTATCAAGTTATCAATATTTTATTATTATTGTTTATTATATATGTTTATTTATCAAGATACATTCAACTAAATATATATTTATCCCTAAACTAGGTTTTATCTGATTTTGTTTCCACACAAGAAGTTCAGGGGTCTTATTGTAAAATATGATATAATAATTATATTATTTTATTTAATTCCTAACCCAAACCCGTTTTGTCCATACACATATCCAGTTCCAGCTCCAACTCGTAACCCGTTTCCTTGCTTGCACCCTAATCCTCGTAACATAATTGAAATAGATTTTCCTAAATCGTTTGTAAATGAAAAACGAACTATACCGACACAATTATTTTGGAAATCATAATCAAAAGGATATGAGTTTACATTATATGAAAACCGTCTTTATCAATATATGGAGATACGATCTAGAACCCATAATATTCAATTAATTGGGTCTGCACCTCATACGTGACCCTACGATCAATAGCCCTCGGTGAATTCCATTATATCAGACCTGCAATTTACGTTCTCTGTCACGTTTGACCATGGCTAGATTGTTCGTCGTTTGTAATCAATTTCACAGTAATTTTGGTAATTTCTTAATAATTCTGGTAATTAAACCACGTAGGGGCGCGGTTTGTTCAAATCCATGGACCGGCAGGGGCGCGGGTTCAAGCCCCCCAAGACGCGGTTTTGTTATTCTTTTTGTGCTAATGCTTTATTAAATGGTTTATAAATTATTTTAATTGGTATTAAATGTAAATTAATCATTTTATTAAACTGGCATCTTAGAGTTTACGTTTCTTGTCAATTAATCCCGTTACAAGTTTTCGTATGCGTGTGTGTGTGTGTGTAGGGGATGGATCATGTGAGAAGTGATATTACAGTGAGAAGTGCGAGAAATGAATCTGAACCATTGGTTGTGTTTAATCAATGGTCTACAATATAAATGACATTATCGTAACTAAAAACACATATTTATAAATATTTTATTTAAAAATGGGTAGACATGTCTTTTGTGATGTAGGCCTCATTAAACCAAGCATTAATGTATTCAACGGTTATATTTTCTTATGCGTAATTAATGCTCATAAAATTATTAATACTATTTAATTTTCCTCATTAAAAAAATTCAAATACATTATTTTATTTGTTCTTTTGGAATTTATGGTTATGTACTTCACTTCTTGTTTATTTGCTTTTAGTATTCATTCATAAAGCATATAATTTTTTCAACGTTAGGTTGTATATTATGGTTTTTATTATATAGTATCTACGTAGCAAAATTAGAAACATAAAGTTATGTGTAGGTGTTTTGTGAAAGTGTAGTTACCTATTGAATACATATTTGTGCGTGGGGGGGGTAAATGTTTGTATAGTAGTGTATTGTGTGGATTCATATATTTTGTTATGTAAGAATTACTTTTTATGATGCAGTTTCACATATGTACTGTGTAGATGGTATCACGAAGGTATATGTGAAATTTTTACAACTGTAGGTTATAAGCATTATCCGTTTTTTATTATATGTAGTTTAATGTGATAAAAAAGTTTATTTTGTACTGTGTAAGTGGTATTTCGAATTATGTATCTGTAGTTTTTTTCATATGTAGGTTTATTTATGTACTATGTAGGTTCATATATGTATTGTGTTAGTGGTATTCTGAATTGTGTATGTGTACTTTTTATCGTGTGTAGGTTAATTTTTGTACATGTAAGTTCATATATGTACAGTGTAGGTGGCATTTCGAATTACGTATGTGAAATTTTATCACGCGTAGGTTTATTTATGTAATGTATAGGTTTATATATATATACTGTGTAGGTGATATTTCGAAATGTGTGCGTGAAATTGTTTTCGTGTACATGTTCATTTATGTATTGTGTAGCTAGTATTTTGAAGTGTAAATGTATAATTTATAAAAAAAATGTTGAAATTTAAAATAAAATAAAAAGATGCAGATTTGTATGTTGATAATAATATTAATAATAATAATAATAACAATAATTAGTCATGTTTTAGAATAAAATGATTTTAGATCAAATAGATTTTAATGGTGATCAAACTTTAGATGAAATGAAAAATAATAATAATTTGTAACTTCCCATTTGCTAGTAACTTATCATTAATTATTAAATTATTAATGAGCATGAGTTACAAAACAATACAATTTGTATTTCACTAATATACCCTTGAATATAAATAATCAGAAAATAAAAAAGAAATTATGTGACTAGTTTGAATCTCTTCTCGCACTTATCACAATAAGAAACACTTCTGAAATGAACATAATCCTTATGTATGTATTATAAGTATATATTAATAATAAACCTTATCTTTTTTTATTAAAAATCGACACTTATAATTCACGTTTTTCTTGTCGCTGAACGACTTTACAAACTCGTTATGTGTGTGCGTGTGTGTGTATATATATACTAAGAGAGACCCACGCGATGTTGATGCTAGACTGTCGCTATCTAGTCAAAAACACTTATAATCAAATCCTATCAACCTAAGCAAGCTAGGGTAAGTAGGGTGTCGAACACAAGGAGTATGTGGTCAATGCAAATCGTGTAAACCAATTCAGTATTATGAAGTAGTAAATTGTAGTGCTGATCACACAAGAAAATAAGTTGGTTTTAATAAAGATTAAGCAAATTCACGAATTCAAACAATTAACAAAGAAGACTCGTCCCCGGGGTTCAAGAATGTAATTAAACAGTTTCTCATGCAACCTAACAGATTAATTATCACAGACTGATTAACGAATTAAACTTTAGGCACCAACAATCGCTAACACACGGCACTTGTAACACCCTAGCTAAAGCGGAATACGCACGAGTGTGACGTAGATATTGCTCAAAACACATGTGATACTATTAAGTGACAATATTATCATTAACTTATTTAAACATCATGTACACAAGTTTGTAATAATAAATACAAGGAAAATACAAGAACAATTAACAATTTGTCCATTTATTAATATAACCTAAGTACTAATGTCTTCGTCATTACAGCGTTCTCTAAATAAGTTACCTGTAGCATATATATATAAAATAATGTCAACTAAATGAATAGTTGGTGAGTTCACACAAGTTTTGATATAAATACATAAAAATCTACAATTCCATGAACAAGCGTAAATGAGCAAGTAAGGTCCTTTCCAGTTGGGATTGTGCACCAACGTACTCGGATGATAGCGCAAGTAAGTGTCTTTTCTGTTGGTAACAACCAATGTACTCAGATCGGGGGTCCCTAACATCGAGGTCCTGAGTGCATAGGGGGGCGTATGATCATACTTAATAAGGAAACCATGAGCACGTGATCTTTGAACAAGTAAGCAAATAAACACAAAAGTTCATGTAACGAATTGTAGTTTGTAAATAATGAATAAAGGAAATTGTAATTTGGATAGGATATATATGCTACCCCCAAAAGTAAAAGCGTAAAAAGGGGTGTGAGAAACTCACCTTGAAGTTGAAGACAAACTTGAAATAAAACCGAAAGTGCGTAAATGAAACCGAAGCAATTGAACGTCACGAACTAGAATTAAAAGTACATAATTAATATTAACTAATGACTTATAAAAAGTAGATAATCGGGTTGTCGGGATTTTTTTATATATTTTTCATCATTTTATGAAGTTTGATATTATAATATTATTCTAACGAAATTTTAACGGATTATTAAATCTAATATTTTTAAATTACGAGGTTAATACTAAGTTTGAATATTATAACTTTACGAAATTTTGGGTGTTCAAGGTATATTTTATTTTGAAAGAGAATACGTTAACGAATTATAGAGTTTAACGAACAAAACATAACATAAAAAAAATATATATAATTATAACGAGTTTAAAACGAATTAGCCGGGTTCGAGATTTATAATGTTTATGAAATATGGATATTTAACGGAATTTTTAGTTTGAAAATAATTACGTTGGCGTGTTATAAAGTTTAACAAAATAATAATTATTTATATAATATGAATCGGGATTCTAACGAAACTTCAACGGAAACGGAAGTCGGGTTTTTAGGTGAAAAGTGATAAATATAATTTATAATAAATTTTACTCAACTTAAAATAATTTTATATGACATATATAATTTTTATAACTTTTAATTTGGTTAATACATATTAAACAAAAGATTTTATATATAAAAGAAAATGTTGAAAAATAAAAAGAAGAAAACGGGCTGACCTGGATTCGAACCCGGGTCTTTCTGCCCACACTAACGTGAACCAACCATTGGACTAGTTTGCTTTTTTGAGAACAAAATAGAAACAAAAAAATATAAATACTAATATTCAACTTCATTTTCTTCATCAAAACCCTAGGATTTCAATATTGTTATTTGGTTCCTTGTTTGTTAAAATGAAGTTAGGGGTTTTGTTAATTGGCTAAAAATGTTTCAAAACCATATAACAAATACCTCGTATGGTGCCGGATTGATGACGAACGGAACTCGCCGGAAAACGGGTTTTGCCGGAAGAAATAGAGGTTTTAGAGGGTGTATTAGATAGAGATGAGCATGTGAGCGAGTTTAGACGAAACCTTGGGTCCTATTTATAGTGTTAATCGGAGCGTGTTATCGTTAATTTGTAGTTAATGCGTTTAAATTATATCCGGTCGTTGGTCGAGGGTTTTGGTGATTAATACAAGTTATTAGGTTGTTAATGACGAAATAAATTGTATATTGTTGTTTGTCTTTTGAGCAGAAGTTGTTTAGAATATTTACCAGATCAAACGATGATTTAAATATGATTTTTGGTTTACTCCGGTGCCGATTCCGGCCGCCGGAGGTCTCGTCGGAAAACGCACAGGGTGAGGGGAGGGAGATGGGCTGGGAAATTTTTTATATTATTATATTTAAATTATATTTAAACAATCAGCCCTTCATCTTTCATTTTATATTTAAAACATAATAAAAACTTTAATTACCATTTGAACCTTATACTTTTAGATGTCTTATAAGTGTAATAAAATGTTTTGAATTATTTTTATATTAAACCTGGCTAGTTTGCGACTCGTTTAAATATTGATATTAAATTCCGGAGTTTTGTTATTGAACTAAGGGCAATTGTGTGCTTCATTGTATTCAATCTAGTTAATCAACCCTACGAGCAATTACTATAGCAACCGACAAAATAATCGTTCTGATCAACGTAAACCTAAACCGATTGAATGCACAACAATACTAAATATCAATACTCATAGATAAATCAAAGACAATTATAAATAGTATGTTCTTGGTTACAATCAAAACTGGAATAAAGACAAACTCCACATCCCGGGAACGAATCAAAGAGATTAGCCGAGCCTCGACATCATGGAATCGTCAATAATGATGAAACAGATCATGTATGTGGTCTCGGTATGATCCGGAATGGTAGAATCGGCCTCCGTGTGCTCTGAAAATCGCCTGGAATACCATATGAAAAACTAGGGTCGTTAATGATGAAAATAACTTAAAATCCTAGATGCCCCGTCTAGGCCATCCATCGCGATACACGATGGGTTCTTCGTCGCGATGGACCAAAAGTCAACATTCATTTAAGTCACATCGCGATACGCAATGGGTCTTCAAGCATGCCCATCGCGAATCGCGATGGGTCTTGTCACCAGCAACAATCTTTTGTTCTTCCTTGTTTTGCGTTTTGGACGTCCCGGGTCTTCATCCCGTGCCTCAACAGGTCCAAATTAGCTGTTTTAACGTATATGACCTGAAGTACAACATACACGTTTGAAGTATCGAAGTTCCCAAAATAAACAGATAAATCTAACAAATAAACGAACTTTAATATATACAAATTAAACAACCATCAAATGCGGCGGAGCGAAAATTTGCAGTTCGATATTAGTTCATGTTATTTTATCATCCATCTTAATTGAGGTGCACAAAAAACCGGTTCTGGACCCAACCCGACGGTTCCAATCCGGAACCGGAACCGACCCGACCCTATCTGCGGGTACAAATCGGGCTTTGGGTTTCTCTATGGAATTGGATCCGGAACCGGAACCGACCTGGTAGAACCGGTTCCACCAATACTCGGTCAAATACCCGATTATTCTCAACCTGGACCCAGTTTTGACTTTTGTTGACCGTACCTGGAACCGGTTCATACCTGGTTCCGGTTCATGAAAATACCCGGTTTGTGCACCTCTGCATCTCAACTTCAGTTAAAACAATCACATCCAAGAGACTGAAAGTAATCAACTAGTCTTCTTTGTTGCTCAACCTAAATAATGTTTTAATGTCAAAGATTTAACACAACACGGGGCATAAAAGATGTAACACACCAAAAGAGTTACAATATAGTAAGCTCGTTTTCTCAAAGATAGATTCTATTATAATCTAACATTGATATTTTGGACATAAGAATCCACCCAAACTATATTTAACTTCAGAAAATAACAAGCAAGAACCATTAACTACGTATTCATGCAAAACATAAATTTGAAGAAAAAAAAAAGTACAAGGCTCAAAGTTGATAGCTTTGTTACAACATCTCTACGACACTTTAAGATCTCAATTGTCTAGCATAAGCATGAGCCTCAAATAAAGAAGTAAAGTATCTTTAACAAAACAAAAGCAAAATCATCGAGCCAGCTTGTGCTTGAGCATGCTCTAAAAGTTGAATACTTAACTTGTATGTGCGACTCGAGAGTGCCTTTGTGTGGTCAATAAGTTGGCTCATACCTGTCAGAAAAGGAAAAAAAGTCAAAACACAATATGACATTCCACATAAAGCACACATCAAAATTCAAATGCAAGACCTTATTTCATCTAACATATCAGTTAGTCATAAAATAAAAACTGTGTCTAATTAAATCCACTAAACACACCGATGGCAAAATGTATATCTTTTACACTAATGCAACATTCCATCATTGATCTTGTAAGCCTGTTTCAAATATTTGCTGCTTAACACAATCCGATACATTTTAAGTTTAAACTTATCATATTGTTCCAGATTTTACTATTGTCAACTATTTCTATTCTCAACCCAACTTTGACCACCAGAAAGTCTAAGCTGCTCATAGAATTATAACTAACCCAACTATTATCCAAATTCAATCTATTAATATTACCCAAAATTTTGTTGATAAAATTATTTGTATGTTGTTACATGTACTTATGTGTGAAGATACATGGATGGAAGAAAACCTAGTGTTTACCTTTAGGATATTTTAGTAAGACAATTATGATGATTCATTTTTTGCAATATATTTGGATTATGGTTACTTTATTTAGATATTGTGTATTGAGATTGATTTAAAAATAATTAAGTATTGTCGCTATTAATAGTGTTGAGTTTATGAGCAATCAATGTTACATTCCTACACAAACTGAACTACTCAAAGTTGATGTTTGTTTTTCTGAAAAAGTTCTGCACAACCTCTTTTGTCTGCGCAGTGATAGAAATTATTTTCCTTGTCTTCCTCTCTGTCATTATCTCCCTTATATAATAATTACAAAGTATATTTCCTATTTTGAGATAAGATTTACAAAGATTATGATAATATATTTGACATATAATATAACTCTATTACACCCCCGCAATCGAAGCGGGAGGGGACTGAATGCTGAGACTGGATCTGAAGTCGTCAAACAATATCTTCGGGAGACCTTTAGTGAAAATGCCGGCTATTTGGTAGCGAGTTGGGACATGCTGAATACGAACGTGGCCACGATGAACCTGTTCCCGAACAAAATGGATGTCCACTTCGATATGCTTCGTTCTTTGATGTTGCACTGGATTGCCCGAAAGGTAGATAGCACTGATATTGTCACAACATACCAATGTGGAAACTGATAAAGGACGATGCAGTTCCAATAACAAGTTACGTAGCCAACAAATTTCTGCTACCACATTAGCAACGCCTCTGTACTCTGCCTCGGCACTAGATCTAGAAACGGTCATTTGACGTTTTGATGACCACGATAAGAGATTGTCACCAAAATAGACACAGTAGCCTGACGTGGAACGTCAAGTGTCTAGGCAACCTGCCCAGTCAGCATCAGTGTATGATCGTAGCGCCTGAGAACGCGTAGGGCCGAGAGTTAGACCGAAGTCTGCTGACCCTTGAATATAACAAAGGATACGTAAGATGGCATGCCAATGTGATGATTTTGGTGAATGCATGTGCATACAAACCTGCTGAACTGCGTACGAAATATCTGTTCGTGTAAACGTTAGGTACTGAATTGCTCCGGCCAGACTGCGGTATAAGATTGGATCTTCAAAATCGGTTCCGTCATGTGAACTTAGCTTTGATTTTGTGTCGACGGGAGTGGGTACTGACTTGCATGTGGACATACCAGCTCGTTCCAATATATCGGCTACATAAGACTTTTGTGACAAAAACATATTGTTACCGTTTCGTTTAACAGAGATCCCAAGAAAATAACTTAAAGGACCGAGATCTTTCATCGCAAATTCTGAGGCGAGCTTGGCCATGAGGGTGACACGGAGAGCGTCAGATGAAGTGGTCAGAATTATGTCATCCACATAAATTAGTAAATAAGCCGTTTCTGCCCCATGTTTGTAGACAAATAGAGAGTTGTCGCACCGGCTTTGAACGAAGTCCAATTTAGTTACAAAGTCCGTGAACCGTTGGTACCATGCACGTGGTGCTTGCTTGAGACCGTAAAGAGACTTTTTGAGCAGACACACAAAATCGGGATAGTCTCTATGTCGAAACCCCAACGGTTGATACATATACACGGTTTCTTTAAGAGATCCGTGTAAAAAAGCATTGGTGACATCTAGCTGGTGAACTGACCACGAATGGGTTAAAGCCAATGATATGACGGCCCGAATCGTTCTCTGTTTGACAACGGGACTGAATGTTTCCCCACAATCGACACCCATTTGTTGATTTCGACCATCACAAACAAGTCGTGCTTTATATCTATCCAACGACCCATCTGATTTAAATTTGTGGCGAAATAGCCACATGCAACGTATGACATTCATGTCCGGTGTCTGTGGAACCAGTTCCCACGTCTCGTTTTTAATAAGTGCATTAAATTCAACTTGCACTGCTTGGCGCCATTTGGGTGTGGACAAGGCAATATTGGGATAACGAGGAATGGAAGCGATGGAGGAATTGTTGAGGTTAAATAGTTTTTTGGGTTTAATAATTCCATCCATGGACCGGGTACGGACGTTTCCTTGTGTGACAGCGGGGTCGGGTTGGGTGACGACATTAATGGGTTGAGCGTGGGTTGTGGTTGGTTGATAGTTTTGGGAAGCAGGAGGGGTGTGAGTAGTGTTTGAAGTGTTCTGAATGTTTCTTGGTCGGCGAGAATAGACAATAGGAGGTTGGATGGGGCTACCGAGAATTGGACTTCGTGAGGTGAGGATTGTGCTGCCAAAGGTTGGGATTGGGTAGGAGCAGTAGGTGGGGAGTGGTCCGAAGTGGGATGAAGATGTGGGGGTGTTTGTTTGAGTGTTGGAGCCAATGTGGGTCCAGTAAGTAGGATGGATAGAATCGGTTAAAAATTGGTAGTTTTGGAGGGCTGGTCGGACCACATTCTTGAATGGGAAAATTGTTTCGTCAAATTGGACATGACGACAAATTATGACTTTCTGGGTTGATAAGTCAAGGCACTTGCACCCGCGGTATTGGTTGGGGTAACCAATAAAAACACAAGGTGTTGATCGGTTTTGAAGTTTGTGTATGGTAGTGTGAGGGATGAGAGGATAGCAAAGACATCCGAACACACGAAGGTGGTTGTATGGCGGGGCTCGATTGTAAAGGAGATGTGTAGGTGTTTTGAGTTGAAGTGTTTGGCTAGGAAGAATGTTGATTAGGTACGTGGAAACTTCTAAAGCATGGTGCCAAAAATTGTTAGGTAGGTTGGCTTGGGCAAGGAGGGTGCATATAAGATTGTTTATTGAGCGGATTTTGCGTTTCCCTTTGCCGTTTTGTGAAGAGGTATAGGGGCATGAAAAGCGGAATGTCATTCCGTTTTGGTGGCAGAATGTTTAAAAAGCGCGATTAGAATATTCTTTCCCATTATCACATTGAAATTGCTTAATTTTTCGTTCGAACCGGGTGTAAATAAAGGTTGAGAATTGTTTAAATATTGTATAAATTTGGGATTTGTGGCTAAGGGGATATGTCCAAAGAAAGTTAGTGAAATCGTCAACAAACAATATATAGTAACGGTGACCCCCGGTACTGATAATTGGGAAGGTCCATAGATCACTATGTAATAAATCAAACGGCATAGAAGTAGAAGTATTAGAATTAACAAATGGATGTCTAGTACTTTTACCAAAAACACATGATTGGCAAAGTTTTGAATTAAATTTATTGCAATGAATATAACTAGACTTATTAAGAAATTTTAATAGATTTGATCCCGGGTGGCCCAAGCGTTGATGCCACACGTCTTGGGAAAGAGCAGCAAAGGAGGATGCAGAGTTGATCTTTGATAGGATTTGAGGTGTGAGAGGGTAGAGATCCCCAGAGCTATTGTTGCGTAGGATACGAGCCTTGGTCTTTAGATCCTTCACAAGAAAACCACACGGGTCAAATTTAATAGAGACTTGGTTGTCGGTTGTTAGGCGACGAACCGACAAAAGATTTTTAATAATATTAGGGGCAAAAAAGGACATTATTTAATTTTAGTGGTGGATAAAGTGGGTTAAGGGTTTGATTGCCTTGTCCAATCACGGGAATAACATTACCTTCGCCCACAATAATGTTGCGTAAAATGCCATTATTGAAATAAGACGTAAAGTTACCTGGATTGTTTGTCATGTGGTTAGATGCCCCAATATCCATGAACCAAGGTTGCTCTGATGGGTTGAGAGCCATTGTGTGCAGTGCTTGCTCAATGTCGGTAGGAGTATAACCCATGGGATATGCGTGAGCAGGTTTTGCACCAAGAATGCCTTGACCCGAGGATGGTGGTTTGCTGAAGGTCGGGTATGGGCAAGGTGGGGAGGCAGCCCATTGTTGCCATTGGGATTGTGACGGACCCAAGTTGGGCCAGTACCCAAGAAAGGGAGCCCAAGGAGTGTATGGCTGGGGAGAAAAGAAGTTGCTAGTCCTCTGCCAAAGGAACCCCGCCCACGTCCTCTTTTGTCTGTGTCGTTCAGATCACGCGCAGACATTGCTATCTGCAGACTGTTTGTTTTCTTGAAGATGTTTCATTAAAAAATGTCTACGTAAGCTCTTCTTTACGCATACTTGGCTCATCCACTTTTGAGGTCTTATAAGGTCTGCAGAAAGTTAAAACACCATACCCTACCAAATACCCATTGTCCACCATCACCACCACCATCACCCACCGTTCGCTACTGCACCGCCACCCACTGTTCGCCACCACCACTGCCCACCCGACCACCCATCGCCATCGTCCACCACCCACCACCACCGTCCGCCACCGCCACAGTCTACCACCACCACTTTCCATCACCCACCACCACCTTTTACCACCACAGCCTTCTTCCATCGCTACCATCCACCACCACCACCACCACCCACCACTACTACTATCACCATCCAACAGCACCACCACCACCACCCAACGTCCGCCACCACCACCACCACCGTCCACCACCCACCACCATCATCATCCACCACCTACCACCGCCTTCTACCACCACCACCATATACCACTGCCACCACCCACCGTCCATCACCACCACCCACCACTACCACTATCATCATTCAACACCACCACCACCCAACGTCCGCCACCACCACCGTCCACCACCCACCACCCACACTACCACTACCACCATCCACCACCACCACCCACTACCACAGTTCATACACCACCACCAGTTTATTTTAGCAATCTACAAATGTGTTCTCTACATATTACAAACGGTCATGTATGTTTCTGCTAAAGAAATAATGTTATGAGATTTGACGGGAATGAACTCAGGATTATAGGATTGGACACTTGGGCTTTAAAATTGGATGAATTGGGCTTGGGTTTTGTTGACATCTAATAACTTTTTTAACATAATATTTTAACCTAAAGCAAGTTTCTTTGTATTTTCATTTTTGTTGTCTATTTTTATATGCAAGAAAAAGAAATAATAGATACAGAAGATGAATTGTTCTCAACTTTCACAATTCACCTTCAACATTGTTTTAAGCACAATATTTATCAAATAACATTGTTTATACAAAGTATGGAACAAGTGATTTAATATATATATATATATATATATATATATTGTAGTTTTATAAATATTGTTTCAATGTTTTTTAACTATTATAAAATTGGTCCATCTCTTCTACTGCTATGTCTCAAAAAGATACGCATCGAAGATTTCCTCCTCTGACACTATGCCCATAATCTCCAACTCTTTGTAGATTTCCTCCTCTAAGTAAACACGTGCACGTGAACCTTCCATGACCTTGCATAAATCCTAAAATAGTAACAAACAACATGTATTAGGCAACGAAATCATGTGAAGATAAATATATAAATTTTAGAAAAAAAAACTAACATTAAAATTTGATTTAATACCTTTGTGCTTTTACCAATAGCATCAGCAACACTGTTAACTGAACTCATAAGTGTTGTTGTAAATTCATTATCCTTCTCAAGCTTTCTTTTCTTACTCTTCGAAAAACTTGGATACTTGGCTTGCGAATCAGGTGTCTCTGATACAACATGAATATCGTATGCATAGTGAAATTCTCCAAGGTAATATCGTTGGTTTCCAACATTTGATCAATCTCATCAATTGTTTCCGGTGTATTTTTCGGTCTCTGATACAACATGAATATCATAGTGAAATTCTCCAAGGTAATATCGTTGGTTTCCAACATTTGATCAATCTCATCAATTGTTTCCGGTGTATCTTTCGGTCTCTTGTTTCTCTCTTTTGCAGTTTTTGCTCTAGTTGGCAAACAACTCTAGCATCTCGTGGTGATGAAGAATTGGGTTATCCCTCCATTTGCAGCTCCGGGACTCTCCGGTTGTGACAACCGCCAATTTCCAGGTCAATATCCGTACATGTCCTAAACGCCCTTACATTTTATGAGTTTCTATTTGGATTAAATTGCATTAACTAAGTCATATAAAGTCTAGCGAATCCATACATATCGTTATCATGCGTTGGGTAATTTTAGAAATTAACGGTATACATGCAGGTTAACCCGACAAACCCGAACGTTGGTAATAAAGTTTTATAAATCCAAATTAAGGTTAAATAGTCTGATATATAGACTTATATTGTACAATTAAAACCCAATAACTTAAGATTTATGACAATTTATAACTCATTAGTAAATTATTATCTTTATATGAGTACGATACATATAACATACTAGTATAGTTAAGTTAACATGAGTGGCCCTGTGTAAGAAAATATTTCCATTCCTTGAATCACCTAATTTTTGTTATTGAGATGTCATACACAATACACGAGATTTCACTTTTAGTATTTTACACACTAATATGCTAGCACGTTAAAAAGAAACTAAAGGAAATATAATATAAACAAATAAATGCCTAACTGGATAATTTAACTACTACCAAGTAATAATAAGAAATGGCCACACCTCCTAACCCCATTTCCTTCTAGATTTCGAACCAAACAAAACTCATTTTCAACCAAAGAGTTTCTAAGTAACCAAACCACTTCCATATGTTTCCTAGGATGTTGCATAAAGAACAAGCATGCCATAAAAGTCAACCTAGGAATTAGCATGTGTTCATTTCAACATCACCACCTAAACACTCAATCACACTTAAAATTTCTTGGACCAAATAATTATCCAAAAGATTATTAACCCCACAATTTCTATATAGAAAACAAATAATCACTAGACTAAACCACGTCCCCACCTACATACCCCTTTGATCTCTCGGCACTCCCTCACCCCACAGAACCCCCTTCCTTCAACTTTAATAATCAACACACACATACTCTTGCACCCATATTCCATTCAAGTATAACTTTCAAGAATCAAATCCAAGTAAACAAGTAAAGATGAAGACGCAAGTGCAAGGGGGCTAGACTTGTGGTGCTAGGAGCTCAAGATTTCTTCTTCTCTTCTTATTATTTTTATTATCTCCTCTATCATTTACCTAAGTGAGCATCTACACTCTAATTCTTTCTAATTCTTTATACTTTTGTTAACATATATATACAAGTTTTGAAAGCTTGTATAATGAACCACCCAAATTGTTACACTAAAAGATGAATGAACACAAACTAGTCTTCTCTAAAGCATGACATGTTTAAGTCTTTAGATAAAATATATCATTTGAAACACATAAGTTTTTCATAAGACTTACTAGTAATAGAGTTTCATTTTTAGTAAATCATAAAATACCACTAAAGATCTAAGCATGAGTTGTTTTTAAACTAACAAAAATGGTGTGTTCATCCTTTTAAATATGAGAAAATAACCAACCTATGTTATTATGGTGTATGCAAACTTATAGTAACAAGTGTTGGAAATCTTGTATTAATAATAACCAGAAAATAAAGAAATAAGAAATAATCGACACAGTAAACCAGGCTTGTGTTTAACACAATTTCCTTAAACAGATTCTCGGTCTGTTCCCAGGGTACTCCGGCTTTGTTGGAAATCTTGTATTAATAATAACCAGAAAATAAAGAAATAAGAAATAATCGACACAGTAAACCGGGCTTGTGTTTAACACAATTCCCTTAAACAGATTCTCGGTCTGTTCCCAGGGTACTCTGGTTCGAAACAGAATCGATGCTCTGCCGGACTCGGACACTTGCCTGAAATGAAATCGGAAATAACACTATTGCAGTAGGAAGAAGATGAAGTGTGTTTTTGAGTTGGTGTATCTTGACTAGAATCTGGTCATGGTATTTATAACCAAGAGTCATAACCATATAATCAATTCTTATTTATGACCATTAAAGAATATTAAATAATAATAATATTCATCTAATGACCATTATGAAAAAGAATTGAAACTGAATCACAATAATGATAATCATTATGATTCTTTAATGGTATTGACTAGACAACCAATTTGAATTTCAAAAACGAATTCAAAAACTGTCTCACGCGGTCTCGGGTTTTCGGAGTTTCATTCGTGTCCGCGGGACGTGCGGGCACGCACGAGTTCGATGGATTTCTAGTCCATAAACCCAAATTTGCAGCCCCCCTGCGCGCGCGTAGGACTTGTGGTAAAACATGTCATAAAGAATTCAAATGGGTGTAAGGGCTCTACCTTATAAACCATTCATTAATTTGTTCCCAAACCGATGTGGGACAAACATTTACCACTTCCACCACTTCCTTCATTCACACACTTAAAACTTCCAACAATCCCCCACATGAATGGAGGTTGAAACAACAACATTATTCTGATTAGATTTCATCAGTTGAATCTTGCATACAATAGGTAGGTGTTATCCTTTGAACCTTTGCTTATGAAGCATACTTAGCCCACTGGCTCTGAGTAGACTGTGATGTCTTTGAACTCGTTTGCCGTTTGTGTAGATGACAATACACTTCACACAAGACTCTCCCTGACAAAGTCAAGTCCTCATAGTTATGTTCGTTATGGTCATGAACATGCGCCTGGTTCTGCAAGAGCTATTAAGTATTGTGCCCAACAACACCCTTCGAAGCGACCCCACTTCTCTCTCACATAGGTGATTCACCATGTATGACTGACTACCTTGATCAAATCATTAAATGCCATATGCTTAGCCTCACACTTGTCACTTTTAGGAATGGACTAGGAAGGTTACCTTGCTACGTGGTAAACTCCCTCTTAAAATTGTAGGGTTATCCCCACCCAGTGACCGCACTAATTCATACAATTAGGTTTTCCTATTGAACTCAACTCTTGGGATCTCCAGTTTGTTGAGTTAGGTTTCCTTCGCATGAACTTTAATTTTTCAAGGGCTTCAGTCCCATTCCCATGGACGACTTCTGAACTAACTCTCTACTTAGGCCTTTTGTTAGCGGATCCGCAATATTATCCTTTGACTTCACATAGTCAACAGTGATAATTCCAGTAGATATTAGTTGTCGTACCGTATTATGTCTACATCTAATATGTCTATTCTTACCATTATACATTGTGCTATGAGCTCTGCCAATTGCCGATTGGCTATCACAATGTATACAGATGGCCGATGCCGGCTTAGGCCATCTTGCTATATCCTCAACAAATTGACGTAACCACTCCGCCTCTTCGCCCGCTTTATCTAGGGCGATGAATTTTGATTCCATCGTGGATCTAGCTATAACTGTGTGTTTAGACGATTTCCACGATATAGCAGCACCTCCAAGTGTGAATACATACCCACTTGTTGCTCTGGAATCATTCTTGTCAGATATCCAATTTGCATCACAATGTCCTTCGACAACTGCAGGATATCTGTTATAATGTAACCCGTATTCTCTAGTGTATCTTAGGTACCGAAGCAACCGAATCACACATTTCCAATGACTTGAACTTGGGTTGCTTGTGTATCTACTTAGCTTGCTCACAGCATATGCTAAGTCGGGTCTAGTGCAACTCATAAGATACATCAAACTGCCAATAATTCTTAAGTATTCCAACTGGTTAACGGGTTCACCTCTATTCTTAGCTAGATGCTGACTCGTGTCAATGGGAGTTCTAGCTACATTAGAGTCATTCGCATTAAACTTCTCAAGAATTTTGCTCACGTAATGGGATTGACTTAAAACAAGTCCATTTTGGGTTCGTGTGATTTTAACTCCCAAAATCACATCCGCAAGACCAATGTCCTTCATGTCAAATCTTGCTTTTAACATGTTCTTAGTGGACGTTATGATTTTGTCATCACTACCAGCAATGAGCATATCATCTACGTATAGACACAAAATGACATATCCATCGGATGTGTCCTTCACGTACACACATTTGTCACATTCATTGATTTTGAACCTAACATCAAGCATGACATGATCAAACTTTTGGTGCCATTGTTTAGGAGCTTGTTTCAATCCATACAAGGATTCCACAAGTTTACATACTTTCTTTTCTTGCCCAACGGCTATGAAGCCTTCGGGTTGTTCCATGTAAATCTCTTCCTCTAGATTTCCATTCAAGAAAGCCGTTTTTACATCCATTTGGTGAACTTCCAAGTTTCTAATGGCGGCAATGGCAAGCACCAACCTTATAGATGTTATTCGCGTAACCGGCGAATATGTAACAAAGTAATCTAAACCTTCTCGTTGTTTATATCCTTTGATCACCAACCTTTCCTTATACTTATCGATGGTGCCATCAGGTTTGATGGCCTCCCTCCACTGAGGTCCTTCAGCGGAGTTCACCGTATGTTGATACGTTTGAGGTTCCTCTTCTACCATGTAGGTTAGGAAATAAGGGCCGAAGGATTTTTCAGTCCTTTGCCGTTTACTTTTTCTGATTTCAACCTCCTCTGTCTCAGATTGTTCCCGAGGTTCATCTCCAGTACTCCCGTTTTGAATACTTTCCTCAACCGGTCTAGAATAGCTCGGTTTTCCTTTATCAAAACATGAGAACTTATATTCAAACCATGATGCATCCTTTGCTTCTATTATGGTGCTATTGTTTATTCCGGGATTCTTGGAATCATGCACAAGAAATCGATATGCACCACCGGGAAGGGTATATCCTATAAACACACAATCCACGGTTTTGGGTCCTATTAGTAGGCGTTTTGGTGGAGTCACCACTACCTTGGCTAGGCACCCCCACACTAGCAAGTATATATATGGTGGTTTAATTTTCGTTCATAACTCATATGGAGTTAGATCTTTCTTCTTATTTGGTACCATGTTTAAGACATAATTAGCCGATAAGATTGCTTCCCCCCACATGTCCGGGCTTACCCCAGAACTTATCATCATGGCATTCATCATTTCTTTCAAGGTTCGGTTCTTACGTTCCGCTATGCCATTTGATTGAGGGGAGTAAGGAGGCGTGACTTCATGTATGATTCCTTCTTTTTCACACAAGTCAATAAAAGGTGAAACATATTCACCTCCTCGGTCACTCCTTACTCTTTTGATTTTCCGATTTAGTTGATTCTCAACTTCGGCTTTAAATAAGATAAACTTATCAATAGCCTTGTTCTTACTCTTAAATAAGTAAACATAGCAATACCTTGTATTATCATTAATGAATGTGATGAAGTACTTGTTCCAACCACGAGTAGGAATTACTTTTAGATTACACACATCGGTTTGAATCATCTCAACGGGTTCGGTGAATCTTCAATGATAAATATCCAAGGATTTAAATATCTCATTACCATATATTAATTCATATGTTACAATTCACACTTAGTGAATTTCCAAGGAGTTAATACGTCATTAACATATATTAATTCATACGTTACAATCCACACTTAGTGAATTTCCAAGGAGTTAATACGTCATTAACATATCTTAATTCAAATGTTACAATCCACACTTAGTGAATTTCTCCAAAGAGTTAATACGTCATTAACACATATTAATTCATATGTTACAATTCACACTCAATTAATTTCCAAGGAATTACACATCATTTTTTTTTCATCTTAGTATATTCACCTTGTTATTCTATTACCATTTCATGATGTGATTATATATTTGATGTGTCGTCTTAGACTTTAATCTTTGCAACAACTCACAAGTTGTTTATTATACGAAATTATTTTGACGACATTTACACATCAAATTTCCAAGTGTTATTATCTTTAACACTTTCGTCATCCGACATGAATCATCTCAGTGATATCGTTTTATATTATGTATACAAGTATTCCCTCAAATAGAAATCCTTGCACACATATCCTCATATCCTCGTTTCACTTTTGAAACCATACTCTTGAACAAATATGTTCAAATAACATCAACTTGTTACAATTACTACACTTAAGTAGCAAAGCTTGAATTTTCTAACACATCCATTAGAAAGTTAACGTTTACACAAAACGTTATAAATAAATCATATCTGACACGCATGTTAGATATTTAACGTTTACAAGAAATGAATGGTTTACTCAAAACCATTTGTAACACAATTGTTATACACAAATGATTGCAAAAATCGTCAAACAAAACTAATAAAATCCCAACGGATTTACAAGATCAGTTATAACACTATAGTTAGAACACGAAGGATTACACAAACCGTTTTCTAAAACCAAACGGTTGATCAAAAATTACATTTTGTAACACTGTATAGGATTTAAGATTGCATCATGATCTCTAAAATCCAAACACACCAAGTTGTACTACGCACATAATTTCCCAAAAGAAAATATATAAGATTAAAATATCTAAATCCTTATAAATAAGGTTTTAAGATTGTAGCAACAATCTCACGAACTCTGTTTATACAAGAATAATAATAAGTAGGCTGTTTAAGTTTGTTGGAAATCTTGTATTAATAATAACCAGAAAATAAAGAAATAAGAAATAATCGACACAGTAAACAAGGCATGTGTTTAACAAAATTCCCTTAAATAGATTCTCGGTCTGTTCCCAGGATACTTCGGTTTTGTTGGAAATCTTGTATTAATAATAACCAGAAAATAAAGAAATAAGAAATAATCGACACAGTAAACTGGGCTTGTGTTTAACACAATTCTCGGTGCTCTGCCGGACTCGGACACTTGCCTGAAACGAAATCGGAAATAACACTATTGCAGTAGGAAGAAGATGAAGTGTGTTTTTGAGTTGGTGTATCTTGACTAGAATCTGGTCATGGTATTTATAACCAAGAGTCATAACCATATAATCAAAACGAATTCAAAAACTGTCTCACGCGGGCTCGGGTTTTCGGAGTTGCATTCGTGTCCGCGGGACGTTCGGGCACGCACGAGTTCGATGGATTTCTAGTCCAGAAACCCAAATTTGCACCCCCCTGCACGCGCGTAGGACTTGTGGTAAAACATGTCATAAAGAATTCAAATGGGTGTAAGGGCTCTACCTTATAAACCATTCATTAATTTGTTCCCAAACCGATGTGGGACAAACATTTACCACTTACACCACTTCCTTCATTCACACACTTAAAACTTCCAACAACAAAATCTAGCTAAAGAGCTTATGAGGAACTAAGATCTACAAGAACATGTATGAGAAAATGATGGACAAAAACGAAACCAAGAACCCAAGACTCGTAATTAACAAATAAAAGCGTTAAAGATTTGGAACAAAAGGCCTATGCTATTGTAAACATGATGTTAAACAAAGTTTATAAACTATTAACCATAGGATAAAGTTGTTACACACCTAGGAAATGTGTAAAAGTGTCTCACAAGTACAACTAGAGATAGACAGTTTGCTGGCAGTTTTAAAACATAGATTCGAGGTCATATCTCAGTCAATACTTAACCAAAAAGCATGATTCTTGAGTCTAAAATATACTACTAAGAGTCTAGTTTCCAACCCAACCGGTTTAATGCGATTTGGATGAGTTTTGATACCCGAAACGGACTTTACAAAAATACATGTCAAAACTGTCAGTTTGTTAACAGATTTGACTCTTACTCAAGAACCCATAACTCAGTCATATTAAGTCCAAATGACATGATATTTTTTGCAAAAGATTCCTTTTTGTCTTAGGTTTAAATTTTGTACTCACACTCTTCATGAAAATAAGTTTAGGTCAGTAAAACAAAAGATTTTATTACAAACTATCAATAAATTTCTCTGTACGACCCTTGTGTACTAATAAATATGTTCGAACCTCTTAAACACCTCCAAAAATTATGTATAATAGTTTTCTGGAAACCTAACACATGTGAGATTATGTTATAAAAATTTCAAGTCAAACGGAGGTCGTTTGATACCAGAAAATACGGTAACTTCGTACCCCAAAATAGATATAGAATCTGTGAAGAATTTATGGAAACGTAATATGATGAATACTAATTCTAAGTCACCCAAACCCAATATGAAGCTTACATGAGAAGTTATAGACTTTATACAAGATAAACTTGTATGTTGATATTGTACTATGGGATTCTAAGTAACCGTAACTGATTAGGTCACGGTTAGGAGAAGTCTCACGCTTGTTTTCGATACTCGCTAACTATTTCGCGCAAAAACTCAAAGGTGAGTTTCACGGCCCCTTTACTTTTAAAATTTTATAATCCGGGGGAAAAACATACAAATACTCGTTTTTTATACGTTAATAAGAAACAAGATCCGACCTTTATGTTTACATGAGTTATCGTTTGGATCCATAAAGTCCCCATATCGTTTATTTATAACCATTAGCTATATTTTAGCCAGAGATTCTGTGAATAGTATAATTGGGTCTGACACCCCAGCCATGGTTAGCCGCTCTAACTGCCAAAAAAAAAAAAAAAAAAAAGCTAGTCCAAACACCCACTCAAGAGGCGTTGCTACTTTACATTGTTTGTTGGGAAAAAAAAGAGAAATTTTGATATCCGATACAATCCATGGCGGGTGCTACCTTATCATCGGCGTGGCTTACCATCAGCGGTGGTTGTTCAAATCGGAGAATCCATAAAACTACTAAAACACCTTCCTTCTTCTTCTTATGCCCTACACCAATCAATCATCACCATCATATGTACTCATCAGTTAATCACAAAAACCGCCTTCTAGTTTTCGCCTGTACGTCTTCTTCACAGCCACAAAAGACTACTGCTACCAAGCTATACGTCAGCGGTAACCTTATTATTATTATTATTATTATTATTTTTAATTCATTCATTATTGTCTCACGGGTTTTAATTTTAGTGTCAATCAAACTATTCGGGGTTTGTTATTTAACTTATAACGATTCAATACGGACAATTAAAGGAACACATTTTCCTTGTCCGTGTTCGTATGCTAAGAAAATTAATGTGTTCGTGTCCAATTTATGTTTGTTTGTTAAAAGTATTAACAAATGGTTCACTAGCGAGCATAACTGAATGTAGATGAACAAGCGCGAGTACCGTTTACATGTAAATGAGATGATTAGTATGTTGGGCCTAAAAAGATAGTCAAACTAGATTATATTGTAATGTCCTTCAAAAATTTAATTGAATATTTAAACAAACAAACCTAAACAAGTGTAAACTAATGAACGAACATAAATGAGTTAAAAATAAACGAATGTAAATGTACGCTCACGTTTGTAAATGAACAAACGAGATATGTGTTCATGTTCGTTCATCTAACTAAATGAACCAAAAATGTTGTTCTTGGAAGTTCGTTTATTAAATAAACGAGCTCCACCACAACCTTATTCGAAAGCTTAATGGAGTCTCAAGCATACTTGGTAAAGTATCATATTAAGATACCAAAAAAAATCATAATATCAAATATACTGAGTTTTAAATTTATGGCATTTATACCCTTTATGTGAAATTTGCATTAGGATGTAAGAGTTTGGAGCGTAAGCCGTGAGGAGAAAAAAAAGGGCATAATGATCTATGGTCATATTAAAAATTGTATTAATAAAATGGGTAAATATGAAATTTGAACTATTTTGAATGGCAGGACTCTCATTTAGAACTTCTGAAGAGAGCTTGAGAAATGCTTTCGAGTCTTTTGGTCAACTTATTGAAGGTATAATACGGTGCTGCTAATACTTTCTTTGTAGTCCTTTACCACCATATTATTGTTAGTTTAGAAATATATGTGTATATCTGAAATAACGATAATGGATGAATTTTCAGTAAATCTGGTGATGGATAAGATTGCCAATAGACCAAGAGGATTTGCCTTTCTTCGGTATGCAACAAAGGAAGATTCTGAGAAGGCCATTGAGGGTATGCATGGAAAGGTTAGTTTTTTTAGCTTTATTATATGCACACAAATATTCCGAATCAATTACTTTGTGAACTTATAAATGCATATGTATTTATGTGAATGTGTTTTTAGCTATAACAAGAATAGGTGTTATAGTCCTTTAAACTATTACAACATTCTTAGCAAACTTAACTGTAATCCCGTAAACGACAAACTCGTAAAGATAAGTGTGTGTATATATAGATAGATAATAGGGATAGCCACCAATATGGCCATGTTGACCAAAGTGATCAAGTGTTCACTATGCAGTTAATGCCAAAAAATAGCGGATATCGGTTATTGCGGTGGGATAGCGGTATATATATATATATATATATATATATATATAACACCAAAAGTTATCTGATAATAATACTTAAGTCTTAATACCAAAATCATAAAAGTCAATAGTTCAAAACACAAAGTAACAATATTTTTAATTTAAGACATGATTTAATCACTTAATCGAAAGCCATAAATATATAAGCATCAGCAGCGGCTGAAGAAACGGGTATCGGAGATGAGCATCAGTAGCGATTGAGGTATTTTTAGGGCAATAAGCTGATCGTTCAATAATAATCATAATGAAATTGGGCTATGGGCTTACAGTTTGGGGAAAAAAAAGTAAAAATTGGGTCAAAAATATTAAACTGATAATCTCACCGCTATTTCCGATATATCGGTGGCCAAATATCGGCGAAATAGCGGTAAATAGCGCCGCAAATATCGGAACCGCTATTTGGACCGATATTTCGACCGCTCTTTTACCGCCGGACCAATAACCGCTATAGCACCGCTATTAATAGCATAGAGTTTTCAACACTAAGGTGCAGTTTGTTTTTTATGAGGTAAAATGTCCGCAGTTTGTGGACCACATCCCCACACCTCTGTAGAAGAAGAGGTGGACCAAAGGTCTGCAGTTCGTAATAAGAAGGTTGCTTGTTTATTACTTTATGCAAAATCAAACCTAGTTTTTTTCAATCTCCTCAAGCAAAAATCAAACTTAGGTCTTTTCAGTATGAGTTCTCAAATGCTATATACATTGATTTCAAGTTCCAAATACACAAAAACCTGATGACTAATTTCAATATCATCACTACAAATTTTAGCAAATAAAAAATTCGAAGGCTGTTAATTCACTTACAATCAACGTCAAAGTCCGGAAGAGACGACTTGCGGTGGCGGAACGAGAGGCAGCGAAGCAGGGTACAGGAGTGTTGGATTTCGATCAGTGGAGGAGCGATGTCGATGGGGGGGGGGGAGGCGACAATCACTGCTAGGGTTGAGTCTGCGAAGGAGAAAGATAGTTTATGAGGTTAAAAGAGGTAAAAAGAGGCTGGCTAGATCTGCACCAAGAAGAGCCCGTGAAGATGTTTATTTAATGAAACGTCTACGAGAAAACAAACACTCTGCAAAAGCTCGTGTTTGTGCGTGGTCAGAAGTTCTCTCGCGGAGCTTATTTCACAAAACAAACACCACTCAACCGTCTATTTCAAAAATACACAAAATGCATCCGCCTAAACTTAGAAGCCATAGAGTATTGCCGCTGTATGTTTAACTAACACATTTGTTTTTTAATAATGAATTAGCGTGAAGTTGTGAGAACACATTATTAGATTGCACTTTTATGAAACACGCCCACTTTCTTGAAAACACGGCTTTTCTATTCTCTCAAACTTTACCGCCACGGCGCCACCCACAACACCATGACATAATTGTTACAAACATGTGAAGCTGTGAACCAAGGGGTTCACCAACCACCACACTCTTCTAACAGCCGTGAAGTTGTGAACATTTATTGTTCCAAAACGTGTTGTTCCGAACGCGCAAACCGGCGCACGCCAGATCGTCTCAGGCCTATCACGTGAGAGGTAAATCAACGTCACTCAACGGCAAGGCGATTGGCGTTTAGGATCGGTTTCGAACCCACGACCTCTAAGTTATTGTTCCAAGTTTTATGCCCCCTTAACCAATTAAGCTACACGGCGGGGACAATGTTGAACATTTATGTAGTAAGCATATGTGGAAAGATCTTTTTTATTGATGAAACGTGTAAAGTCAAGTTTGCGCAATCATGGTGATTATCCTTGAACGCTTGTGTAATTTGTGTTCTAGAAGCAGATGAACTTCTCAATGTTACTAAAAAGATGTAATCAAACGTTTCCAAAAGATGAAAACATGTAACAGGACAATTTTAAACGATGTATCGTTAATTATATTTAAATATTTTAATGAACTACGTTATTTTATCATCGTTTATTTTGTTTGGCCTATTTTTAGTCAATCCGTACTATACCATGTGTACAAAAATTTTATATATCTGACACTGCTTGGGAAACTGGGTGGGTTGGGCAGTTCTGGTTAGAACATGTTCTAAGCAAAATGAGTTTCGGACAAAACAGGTTGTAAGCAAAATTAATTCTGGTGAATATGGCCGTTTGAAAAAGTATCAATTTGGTTTGGGTTATAACGGGTTTGGCCAAAATAGAATCGGGCGTGAGTTGCTTTAGAAAAAAAAGTAGCCACCACACCTCCACCATGGTGGTAGCGGTTGGTGGTGAAGGTTGAAGTGGCGGGTGTGCTGGTGGAGATGACGGGGGTAACAGTGGTGGATTGGCGGCGAGTGTGACCTTTCGACTAGTTTTAGGTAACCCAGTTTTATTTGCTAGTTGGCTGAACATATATACAATTTAGTTTTACTCAAATAAACCCATTATTTGAACAATGGATCATGATTGCCACTTATAATTGACATAAGATATGGCTTTTAAGTTTATTTGAAACTAGAGTTTTACCCGGCGCTGGGCAGGTCGGTAAAAACGGGAGATGGTAAAATCCAAGCGTTGTTGGTTCTAAGCATTGAGGAAGTAAGTCGACACGAATTCGGTCGGCTTCGGTTATCTGAACGTTGGTAAAACCCGACTATTATCGATCTCGGGCGTTGAGTCTACGCAAATTTGACATGTTTCTGTCACGTTCGTTACGGTACACGAACTAAAAAACAAATCAGCATTTGGTAGGTTTTCGTTTACGATACTGGAACTAAAACAAACGCGGTGAGTCTACGCAAATAGGGTCAGTTGTTGACACATTTATTAAGGTACCAGAACTAAAATAAAGCAAAAAATACAAAATAAAAACAAAATTGGTGTTCGATTGGTTTTCTTTACGTTCGTTACAGGCTGAAACTAAAACAAAAAAGTGTTTTGCACCAATAAGGTGTCACCAAATGGCCCAATGACGTACTTGCGGGACCAAAAACTCTTATTTACAATAACATATTAAGAAAAACATAAATAAAATAATCTTAAAAATAGAAGGAAAAAAAGAACAAAAAAATCAGTTCGAAGATAGGAGTTATCCAGATTCCACAAGAAAAAATAAATAACCCAAGAACTTTGGCTTTATATTCACCTCGAACCAAAATTAGTTCGAAAAAAAGAGTTATCCACATTCCACAACCAAAAAAAGTTTAATACCAAAAAAATTGGCTGTGTTCACCTCGAACCTGCAGTGCATGTTTTTCTAATTCCCTATTCGTAAGCATTAACAAATTTCCAACAACCAACACACCAAGACGCTACAGCATTATGTTAAACATCAAAATGATTTACATAAAAACAACACAAAGTGATACATATCCGGTTCCAATGAAAGTTTATTCAAGACGGAGGACATCAAATAAAGTCATATCAGCCCAAGGAAACTCACTGGAGCAGGTTCGCATTATTTATTGGCATGGGTTTGACCCATTTAAACCTGATTGTGAGTTATGGAAAGATAAAGGGATGAAGGTACTGAATAGTCCCATGACGTATGGAAAGATTAAAGAGTGAGGATGCTGAAAAGTCAGAGAAACACAACTGCTGCATCAGATATTATGTTTATATAATCTGTTCTTGTTTTTACTTTTTCTTTATCTTGTTGAATTTTCTAATAAACCTTTGTATTGGAGATCACCTATCTCGAATCAGGCCTTTTTTATTTCAGAATTCAACCATTTCCGTTTTTCTATCCTTAGAATATATCACAAAGGTAATAAAATAATCAAATAATAATCAAAAAAATCTTTTGTGGCACCAAACTTTATAATTATACTATATATATATATGTATATATATATATATATAATATAATGGCCATTTTACTCTTTATTTAAATAATATAATAAATTAACTAAGCCCAGGAGTGCTTAGAATCTGTTATGATGTTGTCTTCTTGATTAGATTGATATATGAGGAACATTAATTTGAACCCATTTTAGCGCTTAGAATAATTATACTGAAATAAGCATGGTTAATTATACTCAAAACAGAAAAAAGGTCTGATAATTTTTACACCTAACAATGTTAAAAGCATAATAGCCTTGTCAATCTTTTTTTAAATAAAACACTTCATTTAATGCAAGAACTAATCATGTATTTGGAGGTTGGAGTGGACTGGAGCTGTCAATCTAAACCCTTCATTACAAGACTTTGTGCATTTCTGATTTTTGTTTTTGGTTTGGCAGTTCTTGGATGGCAGGGTTATATTTGTTGAATATGCAAAACCGAGGTCGCAGCTCAATCAAGGTGTTAAACAGGATTCAAAGCCATACCGATGAGCTTATGCATGCACCCTTTTGTTTATTGTAAGCTTCTATTATTTTCTCTTAGGCATTCAAAAATACACATTTGTTCCAAAGTTAGACACATGTTATTATGAAATCTCAAATTTTGTCTCATCACTGGCAGGCTGGCTAATGAATTAGGGCGCCAGGTGCGTCAGCCGGCTTGGCAGTACTGGTTATATTTATATAAAAGTTATTAGTTTGCCTTTAAATGACAGATAATTCATGAACATATAATCAATGTAAAATTGCACTCCAAAAATGAAAATAAATATGTATTTATAAAAGGTTAAACTGTGGCCGCTTTCAAGCTCTATAACGTTAAAAAATCTGCCAAAGTCAACATTGCATGGAATCGTATAAATTTAAAACCCGCCGTTTTTTTTCTGTTGGCACGGTGTGGTTGGTTTCAACGGTTTATGAACACATTTTTTGTGTTGACCTTTTTTCTGTTAGTGTTTTTATTTTTTGTGTTTTTTATATAGAGGTAGCTAGTGTGAAATATCAGATAACATATTAAGTTTTCAGAGAATAATCCAATTACTTAAATAGAATAAGTGTTAAATTACAGGAACTAAAGTCATTGCAGTTTTGGTCTTAACTTTACAAAACTTACATTCCCAAACAGTGAAACTAAAATTCTGATAAATTTTTAATTGAAATTACTATTTTACCCTTTATTTAGAAAATGAGAACCCCAGGTACCCCTTCATCTTATTAGATACTTCTTCTGTGTCACAACTTAATAAATCATTGCCAAATGTCACGAATTTATTTGACGTTGATGGACCCTCTTCTTGTTCTTCCATCGGGTTATATATTTGATCGCATCTTTGAGTGTTTGGTCAACGCCTTGTGAATGTCCGGTTCTTCCAGAGAACTCTTGATCCAGGGCGCACCATTTGTTACTCATAAACTTGGCACAACAAGCGGGTTTGGTGCCGGGTCAATTTGATAAGAGCCAAGACATCATCTGTTTTCAAGTGATGAACAGGTTTATATAAACAAACTTTATATTGTTAGCCAAGACATTACCAAACTACATAGAAAGCAATAGGAAATTAAACCAACTTGTTAACTTTTGTCCCCAACTTCTTAGACGAACTCAAGCTCAAATTCCAACTCTTTAATAACAAATTATACAAACTAGGCTGTCTAGTTTAACTTATAGTCTAAACCCATAACTAAAGCTTATTAGACTTGACCTATTCGTTAAGCAGTGTCGCTACGTACGTTGTGCTTATTGAGTTATCGCCTATTGTTTATAAGTTATCAATGTTGATATTAAATAACTTACTGGAGTGTCCCCTCTTGTCAGGCTCCAAGACCACGTGATTGTTGTTGGATAGGTCATGCTAAAGGTAGAATCAGGGAAAGTTACCAAGCATGAGAAAACGTGTGCCGAGCCTGATAAAAGGCTTAATAAGCAGTTGCTTATATATTACTTAAAATAGTGTTTTAAAGAGTTCCATTATATAACTATTAGTATTAATCATAAACCGTGAAATTGTATAGTTATTAATCATAAACGTGTTACTCGTGATTAATATTTATTTGTGAGCTAAGATATTATTTAACAGGTTACAATATGATTATGCATCAAGAAGCAATAAAAAAAATTAAGATCATGAGTTGGCCCTCACACGTAAACATCAAAATGAGTACGCATGATAAACAAGATATACGTTACTTTCAAAAAGATTAAAAAAATATGTGCCAAGTTTTAGTGTTTAACATTTTTAATGCTATCTTTTATTGACTATTTTCATAAACAGATTTATATTTAGTATATTTTTCATAAAAAACTATGTCTCTCTCTACTTACCGACCACGCAATAACTGACCAAAACTGGTTTCCTTATGCCATTACATAGATTGGATTCACACACAAAAATAAAACCAAAAATATATTAAAATAAAATAAACTCACATTTATTTTAGATGTAATAACCGACCAAAACTGGTTTCCTTATGCCATTACTTTGAGATGTATTTTGTTAGCCATCAAAACTCATGGAAACCCACATAAATTATGGCTTGTGCTTGCAGGTTGTTAGTGCACGGTTTTGCGTCTTGAGTCTTTGTAATTATCGTTAACGTATTAGCTTTATGTTTAATGTAATAAACAATTAAGTTATTCTCTAGTTCTCTAAATGTATTGTCTAGTTCGCTATAGTTGTGTAGCGAACTAAGACTTAAGGTTATTCCCTCCTGATTCGTTAGGGGATGTTAACGAATCAGGGGGTGATTCGTTGAGCTATTTGAGTTATTTATGTATGTAACGAAGTAGTGTCTGATTCTCTAGGGAATGTTAGTGAACCAGACCTATCTTCTATTTATAGTGAACCTCTGTTCACGTTTAATTTAAGTTTTGGGAGATATTTAACGAAACTCTGTCCAAACTCTCTCTCTATCTTCATCCTTAATATTATACAACTACTAATATATACACTGATAATATATAATACACATATAACACTTAATCATACGTAATTATGAGCTAGATCTATATTAAGGTGTTAATCTATTATACTCAGATCTGAGATCTGTTATTGTTATTGGATTGATATACACCGGGTTCCAACAAGTGGTATCAAAGCTTTCGGGGCTCAAATTACACTTGATTGGGTGGTTATTTAGAGTATTGGTTTGTTAGTGTTCTGTTTGGGTGATTTTAGATCAATTTAAGGTTAATTGAGTGAATTATGGACTGGATTTGAGTTGGTTAAGGTATTGGAAAGGTATTGTGAATCGGAATTGATGTGTGGTTTGGTTTTGGTTTGATTCGGTATTGGTTTGGTTTGTGGCCGAAACAGGGTTTGAGTTTTGGTATAATTGGACTGATATTTGGGGTTAATTGGTTACGAGGTTAGTTGTTTCGGATTCGCGATCGAGTTACGAGTCTTTTGGTAGGTTATTTGTGCGTTTTGGTTAAGAATCGAGGTTGTATTACGAATTTACGTATTCTGAGTTTCTGGGTTTTGTGTTCTTCATTTCCAGAAAATCTGGAAATCTTCTTTGAAGATTTGAAGATTTGAAGATGAACATGATTCGTTATCATCTTCATGTTGATTCGCTATCCTGTTTTCTTTGATTCGTTATCTAAGTTAGTTGATTCGTTATAAACTTCAAGCGATTCGCTAGCCAGTTCGCAATAATTTGTGATTCGTGTTATCCAATTCGTTATTTGGGTTAACTGATTCGTGTGACACGCGTCCACTTTGGGATTTGTGTTATAACAACCTTTGCCACGTGGCATAAGGTGTAAGAGTTTGTTACAGACCGTTGTAACAACCTGATTCGTTATAGTTGATTCGTTAATCAACTGTAGCTGGTTCGTTATCTTTTTCGCTAAGTCTTTCTTAGTGATTCGCTACTGAATACTTTCTAATTCGCTAAGTTTCTCTTATCAATTCGCTAGCTAATTCGTTAGTCAATTAGTTAGTTTGACCTATTGTTAAATCTGATTCGTTGACTTTCTGATTCGTTAGATTGATTCGTTAAACTCAATCTTGATTTGCTATCTGATCAATCTTAGCTTTGTTAAGATTTGATTCTCTAATCTACTGTTCACAGTTCGCTACAACTGTTTACAGTTCATTAATCTTATTCGCTAGTTGATTCGTTACACCCTTGAATTTTTGAAACTTGTCAAAAATGGCTGGTATGTATGCATTGGCTTCTCAAATCATGTTGATGCAACAAATGTTGCAACTTGATACCGAGATAGGTTCACATTCGAAATGTCCAAGATTGATGAAGATTAGTGACTTTGCCAAGTGGGAACCTCGGTTTCTTGCTCATTTGGGGTATGTTCACCCTGATTGCTCATATTGTCTAGATGAAGTTTATATGACACCAATGATTGGTGATGATACTATTGGGTATACTCCTAAAGCTGTTTCTCAATACTCACAAGAAGAAAAGAAAGCTTTAGAAATCGAGATAAAAGCCTATTCCACTCTTACTATGGCATTGCCTGAAAATATCTTTCATCAAGTGGGTAGTATCAAGAGACGTGCTTCTTTATTTCAACATATGCGTATGAGAAGTATGGGGAACACAGTTGAGAGTAAGAAAGTGATGCTCAAGTTTCAGTTTCGAAACTTTAATCTATTGAAGGGAGAAACAGTTGAAGAGATGATTACACGGTTTAATCATTTAATTGCTGAAATGGACAAGATGAAATTGGAAATTTCCGAGACTGATAAAATTGACACTATTAAGAGTGTGCTTCCAAGTTCTTACTCGACATTTCTAATGGTTTTGAAAGAGAATGACTATTTCTTGAATGAAGACTTGACTGCACTTGAATTTTTACAAAAGATTGAAGCCAGAGAATATGATCTTAAGTGTCAAAAATCCTCCAAGGAAAGTCTAGATCCTGCTTTCTATGGTGGAAGTATGCTTCTTAGTTCAACGATCTCTCCAATAAATGCTTTTCTTACTCAAGCTGCAAGTGAAAAAGAATCAACTATGTTTAATGATCCAAAAGTATGTTTTTACTCTGCTGGTAATTCTGGTGGTTCTGGAAGTTCAACTACTACTAATCCATTTGCTTCACCACCTAGTGTTAATATGAAGGAAGCTGAGCAAAACTTTGCTTTTCTGACAGCTTTCATGTCTTCATATGAAAACTTGGTGAGTAGTAAGATTGCCACAAGTGATTTAACTGATGAGGACTATGATCACATAGATCCAGATGATTTGGAAATCATGGATTTAAAGTGGAACATGGCTATGATTGTCCGTAAAGTTAAATGATTCATGCAGAGAACTGGAAAGGATCTTCCGGCTTTAAACAAGAAATTGGGTTTTGACAAGTTGAAAGTAAAATGCTAAAATTGTCAAGAATTTGGGCATTTTGCAAAGGAATGTGACAAACCAAAGAAAGAATACACTGGTTCTCGTGGTCAACATCAAAATTCTTCTACACCACGAGGTAGTGATGCTGAAAAGAAACCATCTTCTTCTACAACACAAGCAATGTTAGCAGATGGAAATGATTGGTCACAACGGTTACTATGTAATGATGCTCAAGCAAATTTGGCTATGTTTGGGTTACATAAAAATTGTCAAGATGCAAGTGGGAGTGAGATGTCTTCTGATAATGATTCTGGATCTGATTCTGACGACTCTTGCGACAAGCCTCAACAGTATTTGCTTGCATGGCCAAGATCAATGAGGTTAGTCATTCTATCTCTGCTACTTCATCTGTTAAAGTATCATGTGTTGATTGTGAATCTAACAAACCTAAGTTAGAATCTTTGAAAAATCACAATGATAATCTTGTAAGAGAAATTACTTCTCTGAATGATACTTATCAACAATCTCTTGAATCTCAAATGAGATCTCAAGAAAAGATTGAAGAATTGTCGACAAGTAATCACGATCTCAAAGCTGAGTTATCTGTAAAAATGACGATTAATGACCAAAAGTTTCAAGAAATTCTGAAACATCGTTCAAAGATAACTGAACTTGAGAATGAGGTTCTTGAGTTGAAGAACAAACTGGGAAAATTTAGAAATTCTTCTTTTCTGTTGAATGAAATTATTGAAGTATCTGGTAAACAAAAGGATTCAAAGAAAGACATTGGTTTTGTTGAAATTCCGCCACCTTTTCACAATGATTACAAAATTAATCCTTTTGCTAGAAAAGAAGAGGATTTGATTGAAAAAGAATCTATGATTTCTGAAAAATCTAAACCAGTTAAAAGTGAAAAAGAAACTGTTAAGCCCCAAGTTGCTCCTCAAAAACCTCATGTTCAAAGTAAAAAAGTCTTTGTTGAGAATGTTGACAAAGTAATTATTGAGGACGTGTTTGAACCTGAGATAATACACAAGAATAAGAACATTCCTAGTTCTAATCATATTCTTTGTGAACCTCAAGAATTTGAGGAAGCTGTGTATGGTTCATTCAAGTCTCACATGAAAAAGGAAGAACTGGTGAAAACTAAACCTATAAAGGTAAAGAAGTCAGATAAACCAAAGATTTATGATGAGGACTTAATCCGATTTATTAATCCTCCTAGTTCTAAGCCTTCATCTGTTAGAGTTTTTAAGTTAAAAGGGATGGACACGATGTTCGCAGAAAAAGATATTCCAATAAGTATCATTAAACCTTAACTTATTGAGAGTGTCTTTATCAATGAAACTTCACAGATTCAAGATCTTGAACGTCGATATGCTCAAGTGAAAACATCAGTTCCATCTGACCCATTGACTAAAGCAAAGCAAGTTTTAAAACAAGCTAATAAAATTCAATTTGTAAAGTCAACTGGGACAGATACGTTGAAGAGTTTCTCGAACTGTTCTAATTTAGATTTCTACTTGAAAAAGAAGTCTGAATTATCTGATGAGTTTGCTAAGAGCATTACTAAAAATGTGAGTCATCATCAAACTTCTGCGTCATTCGTTCCAACTACCTCTCAACATAATCGTGTAGACATGCGAAGCTGTTTTCTTTGCGGTCAACATAGTCATGTAGTGAGGAATTGTAGTCAGAAGAGCTATAAAAATCTTCATCCTTTTATCAAGGACCATTCTAAGCCGGTTCCTTTGGTAAAAGAGATTCTGAAACGACCTGTATCGTATGCTGATGACACTCATATTATGTTCTTTAATGTGAATCCTCGAAAGGTTATTCATGTTAATGAGACACATGGTAAGGTAAAACCAAAGTTTGATCCATATGAGCCAATTTGTAGGAACACGAATTCAAACGTTGTTCAAGTAGCTTACTTAAGACAAAAGTCTAGGAAGCCGGTAACTTATTCACAAGTAGTTGAACAACAGTTGAATTCTGTTAAAGTTAATGATCAAAGAGAAAACCAAAAGGTGCCTAAGACTGAGGCCTGGGCTGCCTTTTTGAACTAATCATCTTTATTTTGTGTGTAGGGTACATCCAAGACTGTGTCTGGTGAAAACTGGATAATGGATAGTGGATGTTCTCGTCATATCACTGGGAATCTCGACCTATTAACCAACGTGAGAAATATTCAATGGGGTTATGTGGCATTTGCTGGGAATTCTGGGGGTATGATCACACAAGAGGGTGAAGTTTCAAATGGTCACATTACTTTTGAGGAAGTAAATTATTGTGATAAGGTGGATCATAACTTATTAAGTGTATCGCAGATTTGTGATAAAAAGTACACAACAATATTTACTGACAAAGAATGTCTTATCTTGAAACCGGGTTATGTTATTCCCGAGGACATGGTTGTCATGCGATCACCACGATCGAATGTTCTTTATGTCTTAAACATGAGCTCTAAGGTATCCACATCGATCGAAACATGTTTTGTCTCGAAAGCAACCGAGAAAGACTCGATTCTATGGCATCGTAGAATGGGTCACATACATGTTAGAAAGATGAATTATTTGATGGCTAATGATTTAGTGGAAGGTGTCTCGTTGAAGAATTTTAAATTATCCGATCACTGTGTTGCGTGCAAAAAGGGCAAGCAGAAGAAGAAGACACATCCTTCTAAATTATTGAATTCCATTAATACTCTTCTTGAATGACTTCATATGGATTTATTTGGTCCTGTGAATCGTGTGAGTATTTCTGGGGATTGGTATTGTCTTGTGGTGACTGATGACTATTCAAGATACTCATGGGTGTTATTTATGAGTTCGAAAGATCAAACACCGGTTTTGGTACAAAACCTCATTACCAAGATTGAATCACTATACAAACAAAAGGTGAGACGAATCCGAAGTGATAATGGTACTGAATTCAAAAACACTGTATTGGATTTCTTATGTGTTCAAAAAGGAATTCATCGAGAATACAGTGCACCTTATGTACCTCAACAAAATGGTGTTGCTGAACGAAAGAATCTTACCTTGATTGAGGCTGCACGTACAATGCTCGCTGATTCTAAGCTTCCCGTCCAATTCTGGAATGAGGCGGTGGATACAGCTTGTTATACTCTTAATCGGGTTCTAACCGTTAAAAGACTCAAAAAGACAAGTTATGAGTTATTGAATAATCAAAAACCTAACTTAAAGTACCTGGAACCTTTTGGGTGTCCGTGTACTATGTTGAAGAAGGATGCGGGTAAATTTGAAGAAAAAGCTAACGAAGGGTATTTCTTGGGATATGCATCTCCAAAGAAAAGGGTATTCAACTTTACATCTGGTTGCGTTGAAGAATGGTACGATGTGGACTGTCAAAAGTACACAACTCCTCCTCAAGGGAAAGGTCCCGATTGGATGTTTGACTACGATAGTTTATTTAATTCATTTACTCCATCAACTGAACACATAGATGAAGACCTGGTTCGAGCATACTTTGAAGATCATTTGGCAATTCCAAGATTTTCAAGTTCTACTGATGTTGAAGCTCAACCTGATGCTCCAACTGAAGAACTACATGTTGCTTCTCCAGTTAATGTTGATAATTTAACTTCTTCTTCTGATGATGATCAAGCTGAAGATCAAGTTATTGAACTTGACAGTGATATTGTTTCATCTCCTGAACTTGGTGAATATTACACTAATTTATTTGATAATGTTGTTGTTCCTGAGAATCCCACTCTTCGGATTCATGGATATCATCCATAGAAAAACATCATTGGAGAACTTGATGTGGGCGTTCGTACACGTCATCAAGTTGCTTCGTCAATTGATAATAACGTATTGTGTGCTTATACCGATTTACATTCATCGGGAATTGTAAATCTTGCAAAATTCACTTGCTTTCTATCTCAAGTTGAGCCAACGACGGCTCGTAAGGCACTTGAAGATCCTTCTTGGGTAGAAGCTATGCAAGAAGAATTACAGCAATTTGCACGTTTGGGTGTTTGGGATTTAATAGACAAGCCTGCTAGAGTCAAGAAAGCGATTCCGACTAAGTGGGTATTTAAGTGTAAGAAAGACGATCGAGGGGTGATTGTCAGAAACAAGGCACGTCTAGTGGTGTAAGGTTTTCATCAGCAAGAGGGTATTGATTACACAGAAGTATATGCTCCAGTTGCAAGACTAGAGTCGATTCGAATCTTCCTGGCATATGCAGCTTATAAGAATATCAAGGTCTATCAAATGGATGTTAAAAGTGCTTTTCTCAATGGTGAACTACACGAGGAAGTGTTTGTTTTACAGCCTCCTGTTTTTGAAGATCCTGATTATCCGAACCGAGTTTACCGATTAAACAAGGCCCTGTATGGTTTACATCAAGCCCCGAGAGCCTGGTATGGCACGCTTGCCGATCATCTGACTGATAATGGCTTCAAACAAGGAACTGTCGACTGCACTTTATTTCATAAAACTGTTGGTGACGATCTTCTCCTAGTTCAGATTTGTGTCGACGACATTATCTTTGGGTCAACAAACGACACGTTGTGTAAGGAGTTCGAGAAGTCCATGCAAACAAAGTTCGAGATGAGTTCGATGGGAGAGATGAATTTCTTTTTAGGGTTGTAGGTTCACCAGTCTGCTAACGGAATCTTTATTCACCAGACTAAGTATGTGAACGACGTCTTGAGCCGATTTAAGATTTCTGCCGGAAAAATCTCTTTTACTCCTCTTCCAGTGGGTCACAATTTATCACCGGATGAATTGGAGGATACCGTTGATCCTACCCTCTATCGTGCCATGATCGGTTATTTAATGTATCTAACGGCTTCTCGCCCTGACATTATGTTTGCTGTTTGTCTTTGTGCTAGGTTTCAAGCAAGTCCACGAGTGACTCATCTAACTACAGTTAAGCGAATTCTTCAGTATTTAAGGGGAAATCCAGACATCGGATTGTGGTACCCCAAGGATGATACTTTTGATCTTACTGCTTATTCAGACTCGGACTATGGAGGTTGCAAGATCAACTTCAAATCAACGACTGCAGGATGTCAATTTTTAGGAAACCGGCATGTTTCCTGGCAGTGTAAGAAGCAGACAACGGTCTCCACTTCAACCGCCGAAGCTGAGTATGTTGCAGCCTCGAGTTGCTGTTCCCAGGTTTTGTGGATACAACAACATCTCCGCGACTACGGTTTGAAGTTTCTTACTACTCCTATTCTGATTGATAATTCTGCTGCAATTTCTATCACAAAGAATCCTGTACAACATTCGAAAACAAAGCATATCGAAATTCGATTTCACTTTATACGGGATTGCTTTGAGAAGAAGTTGATTGATTTTGAGAAAGTACATACTGACTTTCAGAAAGCCGATCTGTTTACCAAAGCTTTTGACGAAACGCGTTTTCATTTTTTGCTTGGTTTAAACGGATTGAAGACCCTCGCTGATATCCTTAAACAAGGATGACTATCTTTATTTTATGTCATTTTTCTTTTAAAATTTATTTTGGTTTTAAGGGTGAAAATCTAGAAAATACAAAAAGATTGTGTTTTTGGTCTGTATAGATAAAATCCAGAAACATTAAAAAATTCCTAAAAATCCAAAAAGATTGCTTTGTTTTCTTTAATGTTTTCCTTTAAAATATTTTGAAAAACCAAAAACATTTTAAAATTTGAAAATCCAAAATGAATGTATTTTTCAGTTTGTACAGAAAAATCCAAAAATCCAAAAAGACTGTGAAGTTTATTTTGTTTATAAGAAAAATTGAAAAAGACAACAATATTGTGTTTTTAAAATTTGTATAGAGAAAATCCAAAAAAAAAATTTTTTTTGTATGCGTTCGTTGAAAATTATGTCAACTATCTACACTTGAAGGGCATGTACGTGTATATGTTTGGTCCTGACATTTACTTGTAAATGATCAGGTTAGCCATTTACCTGATAGTGGAAAATAGTTTGGGCGTTCGTTATGTGTTTTTAGATTATTTTCTCACTGAAAATTATGTCGGTTATTTAAGTTTGTGAAGCATGCTTGCATGTCTTGGTCCTATTATTCACTTGTTGAATTGATAGAACAGTCATTTATTTATAGCCTTAAGTTAACTGGGGCGATTAAATTTATCTTTATTTTGTTTTATGCTTCTCAAAATTTTGAGTTTATGAAGCAAAAAGAGAAAATGATAGTACATTGATTATCTTGACTCCAAGTCCAGCAAGAAGTAAGCTTAAAAGACTGTGTGCTTAATTGCATTGGTGCATTGGTAGGTCTTAAAACAAACAAGTAGAGTAAAGTATGTGATATAAACATAAAGAAACGCCAAACTGAAATAGGTGTTAGTCTCTAGAAAAGTCTCGGTGAGGATGGCAGAAATGTAATAACCTGTCATACTCAATTCTTATACTTGTTTGATCAACCAAAAATAAAATAAAGCAAATAACAAGCTTTGAGGTTCTGGACACTGTGAGTCTTTATGCGGCTTAATCATCTGGGTATTCATACGCATGAATATTTCATTCGTTTGTTAGCGAAATAACAAATTTGATCAGTGCTGTACTTCGTACAAACTTCCAAATTACTGACTTGATCAAAATCCGTTGTTAGTCATACATGGTTCCTCCCTTGCGTGCGTCTTAATACCATTAAGAAACGAACCCTAGGGGATACAATGTATGTAAGCCGACAGATAGACTCGTGCATATTCACTCACAGTAACAGAAAAACAATGCATTGCTCATAAATTTCTTTAAAATATATTTTGATCAACAATATAATGGTTTAAGTCAAGTTGGGGTGATATGGCAAAAATCAAATTAAGCTTGAACCGAGATTAGAGGCTGCTAGTTTCTGATATTCTGTGCAATAATTGAACCGTTAATCATATCACAAAAACACTTGAAAGTTTGTTATTAGATTTAAGTGGACAACAATACCAATGACCAACTTAACGCCAGTTATAATATCGCTTATAAAACTGTGATGAAAGGGCAATTTGGTCAATATAATTCTCTGCTCAAACTCAACAAAAACACAAAAATATGTACTGCTTTTGATAAATCGTAGAAAAACATAAAAAGATTATCCATTTTTTAATGTTCGGATACTTCTTTGTACATACATTCTTTAAAATTTTTACAAAATACCAAAAATATTCTATCTTTCTTTCTTTACATATTATTTAATATTCTTTTAAGTTATGTTTCGTAAAAGTGAAACGTTTTTAAAGTATTCAATTATCGGGATAAAAGTTTCTCGATAATTCTTTTAAGATAAATTTATTCTTTATTTAATTCATTTATTTATTTAGCTTAAAATTAAATAAAATTTTAATTCTTTAAAAGTTAATTTGTTAAGTATGGATAACGAACTGGGTGATTCTTTAGCGAACTAATTTCTAGTTCGCTCACCCAATTCGCTTCCGCACTCTGTAACGAATCGCTTCTACTTCGTTATACATATTTAACGAATCAAAATACAAAACATGTCTTGTTCGCTATTTTGACGTAACGAATTGGAATAATTATTTACTTAATTCGTTATTTAAATATTAGCATCATGTGCTTCGGATTGCTATTCCGAGTTGGAAAAATCTGTAGTTTTGATTATTCAAAGATTAGCATGAGCTAATTGAATCTGGTTTTGTCCAGTTTACTGTCTATTGTTCATATTAATTTTGACTTTGACTATGCGAGTCAAAAATCAAGTCTAAATTACTGACCATTCGTGAACTTTAGCGAATTGGAACTCTATGGTGTCCAATTCGTTAAGAATTCAAACGAATTAGACTAAGCGAATAAGTTAGAGAATCAGATGTGGATTCGCCATATTATAACGAACTAGATTCTAGTTCGTCCTTTTAAATAGTAATTCGCCAGGTCTCATTCGTTAATCTATTTACATGATAGCGAATCACTTGATTCGTTACTGGATAGTAACGAATCAGAGTGATAATCACACGAATGACATTTATTTTTATTTAATTAAATTTAAATTACCTTTTGAATTCACTAAATTTTTTCAACCGTCTAAACGCGTAGATACATTAATTACACACGACATATTATATATTACTAATACTTGTTCTAAACTCTATTCAGTAATAATGGCTGATCAAGTAAATCAAGATCCACCGGTTGCTGATCAAGGGCAACATGAACAACCACCTCAAGAACAGCAGGACGATGTAATTTTATTACCGTTTGATAAGAAACATAACATCTGTGCTTATGTTGATCAAGATGTTGCTGATGTTGCTACGTTTGGAGCTATGTTGACTTTCTTAAGACGTTCAGTGATACATTATGCCATTACTGCTTGACCTAAAGTATATCTGAGCATTATTCGGCAGTTTTGGGTTACTGCTGAGTATGATGAGGTGGAAAACCACATTCGAGCCACGATAAATCAAACTATTATTACAATTAATGTGGAAGTGGTTCGTCGTGTGCTTTGTTTTGATGACAATGATAACTATCCAAGTGATTTTGACAAGCAACTAATCAAGGGTCTGTTCACTCGTTTACGTTACAATGGAAATATTGATGAACCTATGCTGAACAAAAATGGTTTATGCCCACCATACAAGTATCTTTTACATGTATTGATTCATTGTATGAGTGGTCGTCGTGGTGGTTTTGACCAATGCAGAAGCAGTATACAATCGGCTTTTGTTGCACTTATTCTCAACAAGCCATTTAATTACTCCGAGCTGGTTTTCGATCATTTGAAAGAACAAGTTCAGCAGACGGATCAGAAGAAGAAATTTTTTATGTATCCCCGATTTCTACAGTTGATAATTCACGACCTTATTCCAGATTTGGTAATTGATCAACCATTGGTGAATGATATGCTTGACTTAACACATATGACGGCTGACACAGTACGTAGAATAACCCTTTATCGAAAGGGAAGACCACAGAACAAACGAATGATTCGTCATATCGTTAATCCTAATTATGTATGTCCTTTCGAGGATCGCTGGATTCATGATGATTCAGATTCCGAGCGTGAGGAAGGAGAAGGTGGGAACGAAGGTGATGATGGAGATGATGGTGGTAATGAAGGTGGCAATGGTGGTAATGGTGATGCAGCTCTTAGAGAGCAACAGGCCGCAGTTGAAGCTGCATTAGCTGCCACTATTGCAGCTCAACGAGAAAGAAAGAGAAAAGGAAAGGAAGTGGCAACTGGTGAGCCATCAAAGAAGAGACGTGTTTCAGCTGGGGCTGGTGTAATCATCGGTGTGCCATCACCTCGTCAAACAACGCCTCAACGCCCGGTAGTGTCGCTTACAACTAGCACTCCGGAGATAACTTTAACAATGATGATGGTTCCACATGAGCAGTTGGGTATGATTCCTCAGTCAGCGTTAACTGAAATACCTTTTCCGACTGCTACAGTGGCTACAGTTCCTCCAACAACGTCTATGAGGCCTCCTCCTCCTAGTGATCTCTCATTTATGAGAATTACAAGGCCTCAGGGACCAATCCAACTTGTTCATCCATCCTTGTATGCTTTGCCACCAAATCATCAGACAGACATGCTTTTAAATCTTCTGCATTTGTATGAGAACCAGATGTCTGCTGATCGGTTGAATCAAGAACGCTTAATGGAGAATCAGAAGAAACTACTCAGTTATGTTTCTTTCTGTCAAGAAGAAACTAAGGCCCTACGTGAGATTGTTGAGTCTCAGGGGGTGAAACTTAAAGAACAAGAGGATCTGATCTTGCAATTGACTTGCAAAGATGATGCTTTAAAGAAGATCAAGAATGATGAGGAAGATTCTGATGATGATGAGTCTGGTGCTGGTGGTGAGCCTAAACAAACTCAAGACCCAGCTTCTGGTACGGGCACGAGGTCTGTTGATGATTCGGACAAATAGATTGTTGTTTATCGTAATTATTCGGCTGCTAAACCAATTGAGATGATGGAAGCTGACACGGTAATATTTATGGATGGAAAGGGGGTGGTTAGAAGTGTGGTGAACAGGGAAGAGATTGAAGGTGGTGAGTTCGTTGATAGGTCCCTAACACGAGAGCAGATTTCCATACTGTTAGGGTTAAATGATGAACAATTAACCGTGTTAGAGACAGAGCCAGACGTTGAGGTGGTGAATGAGGAAGGTTTAACAGATGATCCGTCTATTCAAATGAATACGAGTTTATTTATGAAGATGAGGATGTTGAGATGGAAGACGTCACTGCTGAGGAGTATCCTGACTTGTATCAACACACAAACGTTGATCAAGGTGCTCCGGTATTTAATGAGCAGACTTTTAAAGCAGCAGAGGATGATCTGGAGAAGATAACTAAGGGAAAGAAGGTTGTGGATACTCGCTTTGACTCACTTGAGAACCCAACTGATGCCGATATTGCTAAGTGGTTCAGATTTAAAGTTGCGGGTAAGATTATCAAGGCGTATCAATATGTTGATCAAGAACGGAAAGACTAGCAGCTGCATGGGTCAAAGAAAACCAAGTGACTTCCTTCAAGACTGTATCCAAGGTTCATGGTGATATCGTCTCATGGCTATATGATTCCGAGCTTAAGGTATGTATAGTTAAATGGGAAAAGGGAGTTCAGTACTACGAGAAGATAATGGACGTTCTTACACTACCGCGTTAGGATGTTCGTACCCTCGCGAGGCGTCCATTTATCAATCGTGATGGCAACCGGACAACTGAGTGGTTTCATCAACACTTGCTGTTCGAAGTCAATCATGGGTTCAAGTTCTTCAAGCCCCAGGTCCCGGGACGTGAACATATTGACGAGATTGATCCAAGGACTGGCTGGAAGAAACTTGTCCTCAAAGTAAAGCCGTCGAAGACGATGAAACGAGTGCCAATGAAGACGATGCACCAACACATGCATCTCTCGTTCAACCGCTGGTACTATGACAATCGTACTGGCGAGGCCGTCATTGTACTTGGTAAAGGACTGAAGACCGAGCTTATCAAGATAATTGACCCGATGTGGTTGGTTAATTTATTTGAAACAGACAATGGCGTGCTACACAGGAAACGGATTTTGATCGAGCCTAATGAAAACTACGACCTGGCTACGCAATTCCAACGTGTTGTGCGTGTTTATCATGAAAATGGAATTCATAGTTGCAGAGACTGGCATTCCAAGCGCTTCAAGTAACTTAAAGACAAAGAGCTCAAGACGAGGGGGTGTCTGTTAGTGCACGGTTTTGCGTCTTGAGTCTTTGTAATTATCGTTAACGTATTAGCTTTATGTTTAATGTAATAAACAATTAAGTTATTCTCTAGTTCTCTAAATGTATTGTCTAGTTCGCTATAGTTGTGTAGCGAACTAAGACTTAAGGTTATTCCCTCCTGATTCGTTAAGGGATGTTAACGAATCAGGGGGTGATTCGTTAAGTTGTTTGAGTTATTTATGTATGTAACGAAGTAGTGTCTGATTCTCTAGGGAATGCTAGCGAACCAGACCTATCTTCTATTTATAGTGAACCTCTGTTCACGTTTAATTTAAGTTTTGGGAGATATTTAACGAAACTATGTCCAAACTCTCTCTCGATCTTCATCCTTAATATTATACAACTACTAATATATATACTGATAATATATAATACACATATAACACTTAATCATACGTAATTATGAGCTAGATCTATATTAAGGTGTTAATCTATTATACTCAGATCTGAGATATGTTATTGTTACTGGATTGATATACACCAGGTTCCAACACAGGTGACCTTCACCATCAGTTCTTCATGTTAGTAATGGAAAAATATATTAATATGATAAACCTATAATTATATGTGTATTTGTTACAATATAGAGATTGGTAACCGCATCAGATAAGGATGTAGGCGTTGTGATTGTCAACTTGGTCGAGTTCCCAATTGGTTGTATAGGATGGTGATTATGATTTTCTTAGAGGAACCCGGTTTTAGGAAAGAAAGAGAAGACACAAGAATTTCTTATGTTTGTTAGATTATGTTATGATGTTAATTTATTATCTTTATTTATACTTCTAAGGGTAAACCCTTTATCAGCTAGTAAGGGTAATATGGTTGATTAACAATTACAAAGCTAATATATAATAAGGTATAATTAATATTTTGATCTATTATAATATAAGATTATAATAGCCACATATAAATATATAATTATATATTTATTCTCACAAGAAAATTGAAAACAAGATTCAAACATGACCTCTCATACCGGAAACCAGATGTTTATTACTGTACCACTCTTGGGTGGTTTTGAGAGATTAAAATGGCAGAAAGACTGTGAGAACTGTAAACCAATACTTTCGGGCTGGGATCAATTTTTTCTATTTTTTCTTTACCGCAAATGTAAAAAATTGTAAGTTTTCGAAAGGGGTATCTTACTAGAAGTAGATTCTATCTTTTTATAACATAGTAAAGGCTACTTAATAATTATTATCTCACCCTGTCAACACCTTACCGATAGCTTCGTTAAGACTATGATTTTAGTGCCAGTGTTTGTTTTTTTACTTTTAAGTTCAAATATATTTCCTAACGCTAAGGGTAGTGGGGCTTGATCAAGCCCCAAGTGATCCAATACATTTACGACACGTAGGCGCTGACATGGCCCGTGGTCAAGCCCCTCGTTCAAGCCCCATAGGGTGTAGTGGGGCTTGATTGATCCACCCCCAAGTTATTAATTCAACCTTTGCTCAAACCTTGCTCAACTCTCTTCCAAGCCCCGCGGTCCCGTCCACGGGGCTCGTCCGCGCCCCTGACCACTTGATGGGCTTGTCCCGGCCACAAGGGACCTTTCCATTGTGGAGGAGTAGTGTACTTTTGACAGTCCACATGGTACCACTCTTCAACGCAACCAGATGTAAAGTTAAATACCATTCTCTTTGGAGATGCATATCCTAAGAAATACCCTTCGATAGCTTTTTCCTCAAATTTACCCGCATCCTTCTTCAACATTGTACACGGACACCCAAAAGGTTCCAGGTACTTTAAGTTAGGTTTTCGATTATTCAATAACTCATAACTTGTCTTTTTGAGTGTTTTAACGGTTAGAACCCGATTAAGAGTATAGCAAGCTGTATTCACCGCCTCATTCCAGAATTCAACAGGAAGCTTAGAATCAGCGAGCATTGTACGTGCAGCTTCAATCAAGGTTCGATTCTTTCGTTCAGCAACATCATTTTGTTGAGGTACATAAGGTGCACTGTATTCTTGAAGAATTCCTTTTTGAACACAAAAGAAATCCAATACAGTGTTTTTGAATTCAGTACCATTATCACTTCGGATTCTTCTCACCTTTTGTTTGTAAAGTGATTCAATCTTGGTGATAAGGTTTTGTACCAAAACCGGTGTTTGATCTTTCGAACTCATAAATAACACCCATGCGTATCTTGAATAATCATCAGTCACCACAAGACATTACCAATCTCCAGAAATACTCGCACGATTCACAGGACCAAACAAATCCATATGAAGTCGTTCAAGAGGAGTATTAATGGAATTCAATAATTTAGAAGGATGTGTCTTCTTCTTCTGCTTGCCCTTTTTGCATGCAACGTAGTGATCGGATAATTTAAATTTCTTCAACGAGACACCTTCTACTAAATCATTAGTCATCAAATAATTCATCTTTCTAACATGTATGTGACCCATTCTACGATGCCATAGAATCGAGTCTTTCTCGGTTGCTTTCAAGACAAAACATGTTTCGATCGATGTGGATACCTTAGAGCTCATGTTTAAGACATAAATATTATTCGATCGTGGTGATCACATGACAACCATGTCCTCGGGAATAACATAACCGGTTTCAAGATAAGACATTCTTTGTCAGTAAATATCGTTGTGTACCTTTTATCACAAATCTGCGATACACTTAATAAGTTATGATCCACCTTATCACAATAATTTACTTTCTCAAAAGTAATGTGACTATTTGACACTTCACCCTATTGTGTGATCATGCCCCCAGAATTCCCAGCAAAAGCCACATAACAGCCTTGAATATTTCTCACGTTGGTTAATAGGTCGAGATTCCCAGTGATATGACGAGAACATCCACTATCCATTATCCAGTTTTCACCAGACACAGTCTTGGATGTACCCTACACACGAAATAAAGATGATTAGTTCAAAAAGGCAGCCCAGGCCTTAGTCTTGGGCACCTTTTGGTTTTCTCTTTGATCATTAACTTTAACAGAATTCATCTGTTGTTCAGCCACTTGTGAATAAGTTACAGGCTTCACTTTCGTCTTAAGTAAGCTGCTTGAACAATGTTTGAATTCGTGTTCCTACAAATTGGCTCATACGGGACAAACTTTGGTTTTACCTGACCATGTGTCTCATTAACATGAATAAACTTTCGAGGATTTACATTAGATAACATAATATGAGTGTCATCAGCATACGACACAGGTCGTTTTAGAATCTCTTTTACCAAAGGAACCGGCTTAGAATTGTCCTTGAAAAAAGGATGAAGATTCTGATGGTTCTTCTGACTACAATTCCTTACTACATGACCATGTTGACCGCAAAGAAAACAGCTTCGCATGTCTACACGATGATGTTGAGAGGTAGTTGGAACGAATGACGCAGAAGGTTGATGATGACTAACATTTTTGGTCATGCTCTTAGCAAACTCATCAGATAATTCAGACTTCTTTTTCAAGTAGAAATCTAAATTAGAACAGTTCGAGAAACTCTTCAACGTATCTGTCCCAGTTGACTTTACAAATTGAATTTTATTAGCTTGTTTTAAAACTTGCTTTGCTTTAGTCAATGGGTCAGGTGGAACTGATGTTTTCACTTGAGCATATCGACGTTCAAGATCTTGAATCTGTGAAGTTTCATTGATAAAGACACTCTCAATAAGTTCAGGTTTAATGATACTTATTGGAATATCTTTTTCTGCGAACATCGTGTCCATCCCTTTTAACTTAAAAAATCTAACAGATGAAGGCTTAGAACTAGGAGGATTAATAAATCGGATTAAGTCCTCATCAGATTCTTGAGGTTCGCAAAGAATATGATTAGAACTAGGGATGTTCTTATTCTTGTGTATTATCTCAGATTCAAACACGTCCTCAATAATTACTTTGTCGACTTTCTCAACAAAGACTTTTTTACTTTGAACATTAGGTTTTTGAGGAGCAACTTGGGGCTTAACAGTTTCTTTTCACTTTTAACTGGTTTAGATTTTTCAGAATTCACAGATTCTTTTTCAATCAAATCCTCTTATTTTCTAGCAAAAGGATTAATTTTGTAATCATTGTGAAAAGGTGGCGGAATTTCAACAAAACCGATTCCTTTCTTTGAATCCTTTTGTTTACCAGATACTTCAATAATTTCATTCAACAAAAATGTAGAATTTCTAAATTTTCCCAGTTTGTTCTTCAACTCAAGAACCTCATTCTCAAGTTCAGTTATCGTTGAATGATGTTTCAGAATTTCTTGAAGTTTTTGGTCATTAATTGTCACTTTTACAGATAACTCAGCTTTGAGATCGTGGTTACTTGTCGACAATGTTTCAATCTTTTCTCGAGATCTCATTTGAGATTCAAGAGATTGTCGATAAGTATCCTTCAGAGAAGCAATTTCTCTTACAAGATTATCATTTTGATTTTTCAAATCTTCTAACTTAGGTTTGTTAGATTCACAATCAACACATGATACTTTAACAGATGAAGTAGCAGAGATAGAATGACTAACCTCATTGATCTTGGCCATGCAAGCAAATACTGTTGGAAGCTTGTCGCAAGAGTCGTCAGAATCAGATCCAGAATCATTATTAGAAGACATCTCACTTCCACTTGCATCTTGATAATCTTTATGTAATCCAAACATAGCCAAATTTACTTGAGTATCATTACATAGTAACCGTTGTGACCAATCATTTCCATCTGCTAACATTGCTTGTGTTGTAGAAGAAGATGGTTTCTTTTCAGCATCACTACCTCGTGGTGTAGAAGAATTTTGATGTTGACCATGAGAACCAGTGTATTCTTTCTTTGGTTTGTCACATTCCTTTGCAAAATGCCCAAATTCTTGACAATTATAGCATTTTACTTTCAACTTGTCAAAACCCAATTTCTTGTTTAAAGCCGGGAGATCTTTTCCAGTTCTCTGCATGAATCTTTTAACTTTACGGATGATCATAGCCATGTTCCACTTTAAATCCATGATTTCCAAATCATCTGGATCTATCCTGATCATAGTCCTCATCAGTTAAATCACTTGTGGCAATCTTACTACTCACTAAGTTTTCATATCAAGACATGAAAGCAGTCAGAAAAGCAAAATTTTGCTCAGCTTCCTTCATATTAACACTAGGTGGTGAAGCAAATGGATTAGTAGTAGTTGAACTTCCAGTACCACCAGAATTACCAGCAGAGTAGAAACATACTTTTGGATCATTAAACATAGTTGATTCTTTTTCACTTGCAGCTTGAGTAAGAAAAGCATTTATTGGAGAGATCGTTGAACTAAGAGGTACACTCCCACCATAGAAAGCAGGATCTTGACTTTCCTTGGAGGATTTTTGACACTTAAGATCATATTCTCTGGCTTCAATCTTTTGTAAAAATTCAAGTGCAGTCAAGTCTTCATTCAAGAAATAGTCATTCTCTTTCAAAACCAATAGAAATTTCGAGTAAGAACTTGGAAGCACACTCTTAATAGTGTCAATTTTATCATTCTCAGAAATTTCCAATTTCATCTTGTCCATTTCAGCAATTAAATGATTAAAACGTGTAATCATCTCTTCAACTGTTTCTCCCTTCAATAGATTAAAGCTTCGAAACTGAAACTTGAGCATCACTTTCTTACTCTCAGCTGTGTTCCCCCATACTTCTCATACGCAGATGTTGAAATAAAGAAGCACATCTCTTGATACTACCCACTTGATGAAAGATATTTTTTGGTAATGCCATAGTAAGAGTGGAATAGGCTTTTATCTCGATTTCTAAAGCTTTCTTCTCTTCTTGTGAGTATTGAGAAACAGCTTTAGGAGTATACCCAGTAGTATCATCACCAATCATTGGTGCCATATAAACTTCATCGAGACAATATGAGCAATCAGGGTGAACAGACCCCAAATGAGCACGAAACCGAGGTTCCCACTTGGCAAATCACTAAACTTCATCAATCTTGGACATTTCGAATGTGAACCTATCTCGGTATCAAGTTGCAACATTTGTTGCATCAACATGTTTGAGAAGCCAATGCATACATTCCAGCCATTTTTGACAAGTTTTCAAAAATTCAAGGGTGTAACGAAGCAACAAGCGAATAAGATTAACGAACTGTAAACAGTTGTAGCGAACTGTGAACAGTAGATTGACGAATCAAACCTTAACGAAGCTAAGATTGATTTTATAGCGAAACAGGATTGAGTTTAACAAATCAAATTAGCGAATCAGAAAGTCAAACTAACGAATTGACTAACGAATTAGTTAGCAAATTGATAAGAGAACCTTAACGAATTAGAAAGTATTCAGTAGCGAATCACTAAGAAAGACTTAGCGAAATAGATAACGAACCAGCTACAGTTGATTAGCGAATCAACTATAACGAATCAGGTTGTTACAACGGTTTGTAACAAACTCTGACACCTTATGCCACGTGGCAAAGGTGGTTATGACACAAATCCCAAAGTGGACGCGTGTCACACGAATCAGTTAATCCCAAATAACAAATTAGATAACACGAATCGACTATTGACGCGAACTGGCTAGCGAATCACTTGAAGTTTATAATGAATCAACTAACTTAGATGACGAATCAAAGTGAATAATATAACGAATCATCAGAAAGATGATAGCGAATCATATTCATCTTCAAATCTTCAAAGAATATTTCCAGATTTTCTGGAAATGAAGAACACAAACACCAGAAATCCTGAAGTTTCAAATCCGTAATACTCCCTCAAATCGCAATTAAAACTCACAAATTACCTACCAAAACACTCGTAACTCTATTGCGAATTTAATCCAACCAAACTCGTAACCAATTATCTCCGACTATCGGTTCAATTATGCCAAAACACGGACCCTGTTTCAGCCTCAAACCAAACCAATACCGAATCACCTCAAAACCAATCCAAATCTCAATTCCAACTCACAATACCTTACCAATACTCATATCAACTCAAATCCAGTCCAATTCGTCCATAATACACTCAATTAACCTTTAAATTTATCCAAATTCAACCAAAACAGAACACTAACAAACCAATACTCTTAATAACCACCAAATCAAGTGTAATTGAGCCCTGAAAGCTTTGATACCACTTGTTGGAACACAGTGTATCAATCCAGTAACAATAACAATAACAGATCTCAGATCTGTATATAAACAGATTAATACCTAAATATAGATCTAGCTCATAATTACGTTTGATTAAGTGTTATATGTGTATATATGTATGATCAGTATATATTAGTAGTATTCTATGAATAAGATTAAGATGAAGATTGAGAGAGAGAGTAATTGGACAGCACTTCGTTAATTGTCTCAAAAACTTAAATTAAAACATGAATAGGGGTTCACTATAAATAGAAGATAGGTCTGGTTCGCTAACATTCCCTAGCGAACCAGACACTACTTCGTTGCATACATAAATAACAAAATAAACTAACGAATCACCCCCTGATTCGTTAACATCCCCTAACGAATCAGGAGGGAATAACCTTAAGACTTAGTTCGCTACACAACTGTAGCGAACTAGACATTTCATTTAGAGAACTAAATAATAACTTAATGTTTATTACATTAAACATAAAACAAATACGTTAACGATAATTACAAAGACTCAAGACGCAAAACCGTGCACTAACAAAAAGCTTCAAGAAATCCAAATCTTCTAAAAGATAAAGATCATTGGATTGCAATATTGATTTAGGTTTAACAGTCTTTTGTTTCCCATTCACATACTTTATAACCGCATTATTTTGCAAAGGATAATAAAACCACTCACTAACATTGACCAAAGGAAGTACTTCTTGTTCATGTTATAAAATATTTTCATGTATAACATTCAGTAGTACTTTTTCTTCCTCGGTTAGAACTTGTTTGCGATTCCCCCTGGCTTGTATTTGGTACTTAAACAACATACTAAAAGACATAACCGACTCGATAGAAGCCTTGTGGATTGTTGACATATCGCTAAGAACAAACTGATAGTGATTAAAATCGGATGAAAATTTCCAGCACACAATTGTGGCCATGGTTGAAGAAAATGGAAAAACAGATAGGTATTGATTTTAGTAGTTATGGTGTATGTGTTGATCTTCCAAACAGTTTTTTATAATTATTATTAAGAGTGGCGGTATTTCAATCAAGAAAACTCATCATTAACCCTATATTGTTTAAATATATATGAACATTTAACCTATTTACCTTTTTTTAAAATCTAGTAAATTGATAAGATATAAATGTCTATATAATAAATTCGGATATAGATATAAACTATAATATATTAGCCTATAAATAAAAGTTTTGAAATTTAAATTTCTAAAACATAAAATATATACAAGAAACATAAAACAAAAAAACTAAACTAATAAGGGAAAATTAACATACAAGCATATACCTATATTTAGACAAATTAAAATGATACAATCCTTTTATTAATTAAAGGTAATTAAAAACATACAAACGTAGCAAAAAAGTATTGTATTAAAAGTCATTGAAGGTTTCCAAATATTTCCTTATACGCAACATTTTTTGTTTCATTAATCAATTTGGATTCCTTATCTAATAAAACAATCTTAATACCTTCTCGAGTCTTAACTCTAGACAAAGCAACATAAAGCTGGCCATGTGTAAAAACCGGGTCTTTTAAATATAATCCAACGCGCGCTACAGATTGTCCTTGACTTTTATTTATAGTCATGGCAAAACAAACGGATATATTAAACTGTCGCCTCTTTAACTTGAATGGAAGCTTCTTATCAGACGGTGTAAGACTTATTCTGCTAATTAAAGTACGAAATCCGATATTAGTACTAGAAAAAACCTTAGCTTCTGACGCGTTTACCCAAACTAACAACTTGTAGTCGAGTTCCATTGCACAAACCTTTTTTCTTATTAATATTCCTTAGTAACATAATAGGAACTTCCACCTTAAGTAACAAACGATGGTTTGGCATTCCAGACATCTTTATACCATTAAGGAAATCAGGAGAGTACAATGTGGGATCGAAATCCTCTGAGACACTTTCAACCTCGTCGATACTATCTGAACTTAAGTATTCCATTTCTTGACTCGGAAAATATGATAACATACGATCATTAATCTCTTGAACCACCTCATTTAAGGGAGCAAGCAACGCCCGTTCTTGAAAGTAAGTAAGATCCTTAAACCTTTCTAACATAGGAGGATAAACAAAGTCTATTAAATCAGACATAGGATCGAGGGAATGTTTTATTAGAAGATCATCAGGAATTGATATAGTTGCTTCACCATCATTCGGACCACCAGGATTACCTTCACCAATATCCAACAATCAATCAGCAAATTGTTTAATCTCTAAAGTGTTTGTCATTTGAGAACCAACAGTCAACCTCATGTTCTTAGTTAGTTTCAAAACCTTACACTTTGACCATATGTAAGAAGAACTAATTGTGGCATTCACATACTCGTTTCTTGTTCCATTCTGTACAGCAGGTAAATTCTGTCTGAAATCACCACCAAGAACAACTACCTTACCTCCAAACAATGATTCAGAAGTGTTAGCCAAATCACCTTGCATTACATCTTTTAGGGTTCTGTCCAATGCTTCAAACGCATGTTTATGAATCATGGGAGCTTCATCCCAAATTATTAATGATGTTTTCTTCAATAAGTCAGAAACATCAGTATTTCCCTTAACCTGAAAATGTTGAATATGTAAACATTATATTAAATAATATAGTTAAAAAACATAAATTTAACTGTGAAATAATCACTACCTAATGAAATTTATAATAGTTACCTGACATTGGGAGTCCTCGGTCAGATTGATTGGAATGAGGAATCTTGAATGAGCAGTTCTACCGCCTTCTAATACTAAAGATGCTATTCCACTTAAAGCAACATTAGGAACAATTTCTCCCTTAGACCGAATTGAGGCAGATAAAGTTTTCCATAAATATGTTTTGCCAGTACCTCCATAACCATACACGAAATAAACACCACCTTTTTTACGTTTCCATGAGTTAAATATTTCGTTGTTAACGCCTTTTTTTCAGAAGTTAGAGATACGTACAAATGCTTAAAATCATTTGTCAAAGCATCGGTATCATAAGCTAGTTCTTCCATCATAAGAGGATTTAGTGAAGTAGATATAGATTCCTGATCTGGAAACGGCATGTGCGTATACCTACGTAGAGATGAATTGTTTGATACCAAAAACTCTTCAATCAGAAGTAATGCCAAGTTCTTTAGTTTCCCGTCACTAAGAGACAATCCTGAAAATTAAAATAATTAATTTAACTAAAACTAAACTACAAAAAAACAAGGTCACATATATAACAAAACTAACCTGGATTCTTGTGTTTCTTTTGCTGATAATAAATAATCTCGTCTACAAATAAATGCCATGTATTATCCCAAACGTAATTTGGTCTTGATAAGGAGAATGTTATAAGCATAGTTGCAAACAAATTACGTAGATAATATCCATTTGCAGTATGGCTTGCTTCCTCTATTGATTCTATGCACTCCTTATCATCATCTAAAAGACCTCTTCTATAACATGTGTAACAACTCGGGTTTTTCAAACTTATACTTTTACCCGATTCGGTTCAATGTTCGAGTTATTTTTATTAAATAAATATAATTGGTGTTTATCGAGCAAAATCGGTTATTTTATTAATATATAATTATTTATGATTAAATCTTTATTGTTTTAGCCCAAATCATATAGTTTCAACTTCTTGTGTCCATCTTTAAACATCAGGGATTAGATTGTAAGTATTGTTATAACCCATTTCTTTAAATGGATATCCATACCCAAACCCGAACCCAAAACGTCTAATTCAGCCTTAGTTTGTTCTTGAGCCCAAATCCTTCAACCAAAGTCTAATTAGGTATTCCTAAACCTTAATTCACATCTAGCCGACCCTAATCCCTCATTTAATTACGTTTAGAAGGATCCAGAACATGGGCCTTAACTTATTATTCACGCTATGAACCCTAATTTGCAAACCTATATAAATCGTTGATCATAGCTCAATTAAACGTGCACACATAATCCTAAGGCAGTCGCCAATATTTCCCCTAAGTCTAATTATATAATCGAAGTCGCGAGGTGGTGTTCCTGGATCAAAGTCTAGCCGTAACCCATTGGTTCGTCTTCTGCCCCTATCAGATCAAGTTAAGGTAGTTAATATATATGGTTCTGGTCGCGACATCATGTTAAACAAAAGCCCTAAGGCTAATTTGATATTACATCAACAGATTTGGATAATTGAAATTATTAGTTTTTATACTTGATATTGATGAACCTGGTTCTGTTTATATTAAATTGGTTATGAGTTATGATGCGAATTGTTGGGTAGCCCAGCTGGTTAAGCCATCTTTGTCATGGGGGGCAGGTCGCGGGTTCGACTTCCTGCCACCCCGGATCTTTTGGTATTTTTTTGTTTTGTTATTTTTAATTGTTTAATTTTTATAATAATAATAATAACAATAATTAATAATGATTATTTCACTAAAAACCGACATGTTTATACTCGTTTAACTTTCGTTTTCATTCATGTATTTACACAACGGTATAATTATACATATATATATATATATATAAAGTATAGCATAAATTAAATATTAATGCTTTAATGTATATAAAAACCAAGTAAACTAATTTTTATATATATAATTATAAAATCTACAAATAACATTTTATTAAGTATATTTCATAAATCAAAATAATAGTTGATATAATAAATCCTTATATAAAAATAATATTATAATAACATTATAATATCTTTTTGTTATTGATTAACTAGTTAAATCTTATACTTAGCGAGTCTGTTTGCTCTCGTTTTCTCATAGGTTTTAACGTTCACATGTGATTCCTTTCCTTATTCTCATTATCTTAATCATATTTGTTCGTCTATCGAGATGAGTACCGCATTCCCCTATTTTACTTCTTTTTCCATGTTTTGGGGACATATGCGTAAATATATTTCTCATATATACTTATACTCAAAACTACAACTTTGTCTTATGTGTTAACAACTTATACTTTCCTTGTTTATGTGCTTATATGCTTCCGCATTCGGAGAGGTCCAACTAATCTTAGTCTAGTATGATCATACGCCAGTCGTTATAGCTTTGTGCTTCTCAACATCTCAGTTATACTTGTTCATTTGGTTAATTTGTTATACTCATATGACTTGTTGCAAATACTTAATTTCTATATGAACATTTAAACTGGTGTGTTGCTCACTCAACCTTGTGTTGACCAAACTTCTTTATTTTCAACGCATATGCATGTATTCGTTTGATGTGAAGTACAAGATCACTTAATGAGTTATGCTAGAAGAAAACTTAATGAGACATATTGTTATTGATTAATATATATACTTGTGTATTTGGATTTTGTATGGATAATTGTTATTTGGAAATTTATTTAATAGATATCGACACTTTTAATAATGCATGATAGTAACCTCTAAAAAGTTGTGAGCAATTAGTTCATGCCCCGGCATTTCCGCCGTAGGTTGGGGTGTGACAACATGCATCTCTAAAAGAATCACAAACAACACTGTCTATTGTGCGAATATCTTCGAAACATTTGGGTCCTTTAACCTTGTTTAAAAGTATTCTTAAGTAGTAGGCATCGTCAAATGATGCAGGAAGGGCATGAATTCTACCAATAGCAAATCCGTTTAGCCTTGGTACCCATTTCGGTGGCATTGTTTTTTTCCATACAAATTGTGTTGGAAACTCAGCATATGATAGCTTCCTTGTGTGACATTTGTCAATTTTTATTTGTATTTGTATTTGTATTTTTTTCGTTAAACCGACCCGTTGCGCCGTTTCAATAAATTCGTGTTTTTCGTTTATCATTTAATATTAATTACGATGATTTATAGTTATTATTCGTTCATTATTTATCTGTTTAGTTCAAATAACAAATCTCCGAGCATTAAAAGTCTATCAAATAATCAAAGTTTAAATCTATCGGATATAAAAATTTAAAGGATCTAAATATATTAAAGTATATAAAGTTTGATCAAGTTTGGTATATTTACGAAGTTCAAGGGATTAAAGAATAAATAAACTTTAAAATCAGTTTCTATATATTAATAAAGTACAGGGGGCAAAATGTAAATTTAATTAAAATAATAATAATAACAAAACAGCCCAGCCCAGCCCCCGTCCCCTTCTCCTCTCCTCAGTTTTCAGTTGGGTTTTCCGGCCGCCGGATTCCGGCGCCGGCAAACCCTAAAACACCCGTTTATCACTTGTTTTGATATGTTAAACATACCAAATGACGTCTCCACATCTCCTAAACATTATTACCTAATTTATTTCGCCATTTACGATCCATTTAACACGTATTAATCAACCACTGATCGAATTTTAATAAAAACACCAATAACTCGATTTTAACACGAATTAATCGAATTAAGCCTATAAATAGGACCCAAATCAACATACAAACTGGCACCAATCTTCAATATCCCCTCTAACACTCTTTATAACCTCTAGTTTGTTCACCCATATCCGATTCCGGCCAAGGTTCGTTCGTCGTCTTTCTGGCACCGTCCGAGGTAATTGTTACATGGTTTTGATTAGTTTCAACCCGACTATCAAAACCCCTAACATAAAACAAACAAACAATCAACAGATTAAGAACATTGAATCTAGGGTTTTTTTGTGAAGAAGAAGATGAACGTGGGAATGTGTTTTTAAGTTATGGTTTCCATCTTTTAACAACAAAACTAAACTGCTCCAGTGGTTGTGTATGCGTGTTGTGGTCGTGGAGACCCGGGTTCGAATCTGGGTCACTGCAGATTCAGTTTATGTTTTTGTTACAAGTTATCTTAATAGTTTTAATAAATCAAGTATAGATTTATTAATTATTATAAATAAATAAAATCATTTTTTTAAATAACAATTGTTTGGATTGTTTTTAATCTTTTTGTCCAAGAATCCAACCTTTACAATCCCGAACCCTTTATTAAAACTCGTAAAATATATATATAAATATGTAATATAATATTGTTATAACTTTATAGAAACTAAACCGTCAAATGTTATACTAAATTATAACTATAACGCTAAAACCCCGTAAACATTATATACAAATTTAATAGTAAACTTATAAATAATATTATAATAATAGATCGTTAAATCCGTTAAACTTAAACATTATTATGCGTTAAAAGGTGTAAAAGTATATAACTATATATACAAATAATCATACATGAACTTTAAAAACCAACCTCTTATTTTCTATTATTTAGTTAGTAATTATAGTGTTTATTATTTTAGCTCGCGAGATTCGATCCTTCGGTTTTATATAACGCGCTTTCCGTTTCGTTCCCGAGTTGTCCTACCAATTTCAAATGTGAGTTTCTCACCCCCCCCCCTTTTACTCTTTTATTGTTTTGGGGTAGCATATGTATCCTACAAAAACCCAATTGTTTATGATTTTGCTTACAAACTACAATTCATACATGGACTTGTGTGCTTACTTGTTTCTTGCTCAATATTACTTGCTCATGGATTACTTCAATATAGTATGATCATACACCCCCCTTTGCACTCAAGACCTTGTTGTTATGAGTGAAAAAGGGCCTTATTAACAGAGTACATTGGTGCACAATCCAAATTGGAAAGGACCTTATTTGCTTTCACGAGTTTCATGGAATTATATGGTTTTTATGTATTATATATAAAAATGTGTGAACTCACCAACTATTAAGTTAGTTGACATTATTTTATACATATGTTACAGGTATGCTTATTAGAGGATGAAACAAGCGAAGAAACTAGACATAGGGTTATCAATAATAAAGTGTTTGACTTGTTTATTTCCTTGTATTTTTCTTATTTGCAAAAGTACTTGTTATTTGAATCATCAATGAAATAATGATAATATTGTCGCTTAATAATGTCACATGTGTTTTGGGCAATCTGTACGTCACACCGGGGTGTATTCCGCTTTAGCTGGGGTGTTACACCTTGCATGCCTATAGTTTCTATTGGCTTCCGTCGAACCAGTAAACATTGAAGCTGCATTGGAAGTCTTGGTGAGAACATCTTCAATATCTTCCTCTGGACCATAAATTACTTGTTGTTGACCAGGTAAATGGAAAGGAAGTCTCGTAACAGTCGGGACCTGTAATGAACATCAAAAGAAAATATCCTCCAAGCAACCTCACATGCAGAAAGATATCTACAATCGTAAAATGCTTTAATCTCATCTGCATTAGGATCTTCATTCTCGGGGCTGTTGTTTTGGACAAGGGAAATTGTAGCCCGATCTGGACCCTTATTTAAATATTTAAACAAATACTTGATTGATCATTCTTAATTGCACCACTCGACATTTATATGGGCTTGATACTTTCTTAACCGAATTTTGTTGTAAGGCACAACACTTCTATTATCTAAATTTATACCTTTCTTAACGACGTAACGTCCATTATCTCTTCTTTTATAAATTGGAAAACCTTTTGAATCTATACTTGTCTCACTTTGAAATCTTTTTGTGAAATTCTTGGAACATTCTCTACCAATCATGTAGCTACAGCTCGGGTTAGCCTCACCACAAGGACCATGAAGCATATGATCGGACACAAGCTGGTATAGGTATGGTTCAGTGACCTTGTCTGGAATTTCACTTGAAATAAACTGATCTATATGTGATGGATTATGAATTTTATTGTCTAGATGAATGAATAAGCAAATATGGGCATGTGGTAGACCACGTTTCTAAAACTCAATCGTGTAAACGACTGCATTCGATATTAAACCAAAATATTAGGATAAAATAATTAAATAAATAGCTTAAAATTTAGCGGGACAAAATATGAAGAAAAATATTTAATTGCGAACCGAACCTGCTTTAACCTTCCCAAACAAAGTCTAATCCTTCAACAACTTAATCACTGAATCAAGCTTCATCTTAAAAAGCTGACATAATATATCTGGCATGTCTTCAGAATTTAAATTGGTATCATTCAAAAAACGTTTGACTTCTGGCCAACCGGGTTTGCACGTAATGGTTAAGAAAAAATATGGATAACCGTACCATCTACAAATACATAGCGTCCAAATAATTTTGCATCATATATCTACTTCCACCAGTAAAAGATGATGGAAGAATTACATGCTGCCTAGATGTTGAAACATATGAATTTCCAGATGTCTTAATGTTTCGAAGGCTTTCGTATGTGTCACACTTAAGTTCACTCTGTTTACCACGTATAAAATGCAACCTTTGACTCTCAACCATGGTGTATTTGTCTACCAAAAGCTGCTAAAAAAGCCTTCTACCAATTAAGGGTAGTGAGAATTGGTTCGGCCTATCTTGTATGCAAAGAACTCTCACATCGTGCACTTCTTATGGGAAGCAGTAGATGAAGGAACGACATTCCTATAAGGAATGTCTACCTTATAACCATCCTCACCAAATAGATAAAGCAAAGGAAATTAGAGAGGTGTATAAGAAGGATGAAGTTCACTAATTCGTCGAAGACCGCCAGACCTGGAGTTAACTATTATATCTCTATTGTCCAAGGCATCACCAATATCTCCAAAAATAAGAGTGACAACCTCAGAGGCCGTTGGTAAGTTATACGTCCTAGAATCGTATTTCCTTGTTCCAACAATGCGGAGCGTTAAATCATTCTGAGGATTTTCTTTAAAATAATCACGTACCATCCGATATGTGTAAGGCCCCGTTCCTGGTGCCTTACATTGGACGTTGAATTTACTCGTAAACGCAGTTCTAAATATCAGAGTTATTTAAAACTTTACGCGGAATATAAAACTTTCAAACCAATATATTACATAACCATCAATTCTTGTCTTTACGAGCATTCAAATCATTTAAACATAAAACATTGTCTTTTAAATAACATAACATTTCCTTGAGATGTCAGTATCTTCAATTCCATGCCATGTGCTTCCCCTCAAGTGGTTGCCTCAATCTACTCACCTGCGTGCATACTAAAAGTCAGCTACACTGAGTGAGTTCTAGTTAATCATACAACATACAATCTGTTCACATACTTGCACACAGACCCGAAGGTGTGTACATCATTCATACTTTACTTTACATGCATAACTATCCATACTACTTAAAGAGCCTTTCAACCTATAACCTCACAGATGTTATAAAGGTCTGGTCCCCAACATCATAGATATTATAAGGGTCTGGTCCCTATCATCACAGATATTATAAGGGTCTGGTCCCTATCCTCACAAATATTATTAGGGTCTGGTCCCTATCCTCACAGATATTATTAGGGTATGGTCCATATCCTCACAGATATTATTAGGGTCTGGTCCCTATCTTCACAGATACTATTAGGGTCTGTTCCCCATGTTTCGTGCAACTGTACCATACCTGTCTTTACATACTTTCCTTAACAATACGTGCAATATCCGAGGATCGTTCATGTATTATCATCATAACATACATACATCATATATATATCAATCATATCTTTAACTACCACCTGACGGTACATGCAATATCCGAAGATCGTTCACGCACCGTCAAGCAATCATCAGACATGAATCATACAAGGCATACACTTACCACTTAAGGTAAGTGTATTAACTATCACATCGAGTATGCACACAGCCCCGAAAACATAACAAGGAAATGGGGCTAGAAACTCACCTGAATGCGGTTACGTTCACCTTTTATGGTTATTCCTTTCTTGAGCTGTGCACGACTAACTGTATAACAATTACACATATCAATTTAACTATCACTACCCATATCGTGTTTCTAAGGGCAGCGCCTCTGGCAGCAGGGTTCTAGGGGCGGCAGTGTAACGATTCCGGCAAATCCAGGTATACCCTAGCCGGTATATACTATTTGCGTGTTATTTAATATTGATTATATGAGTTATAGCACGTTTATACGAATATATATGGTTCACAGTATGAATCATACTCAATTATATAGTGAATCGTATTGGAATTACAATCAACCAATGAACGATTATTGAAACCCGAACGAATCGGGAATTACATTATAGACGAAATATATAATGTTTAGTGATATTTACGAAGTATTAATGCTTCGGGATAAGTGAATTATAGCACAGAAAAAGGATTTCGATTTATTGGTACGTCGGTACGATAAACGAAACCTTTAACATCAAACCAAGCAAGAGATGATCAATCAAGCCGAAAAAGATGCGTAATTATTAATGATATGATGTTTTAATGTCATGGGTTAAGTTTTGAAAGTTTTTAAATCAGTTTTATGAAAATTTTACTTTAACCCGAAAAACGACCATTTTAATTTCGTTTCAAGCCGAATTACGAGTTTAAACGAGAAACGAACTGAACCAGATTATCCACAACATTATCCGGATTGTGTAATCCAAATGTGTGGACAATATTTGAGATGTGGGCCCCCCCACACACCCCCTTTAGGCCGGCCACCCACACCCCCTTTACACATTACATTTCCTTTTTTTTTCACATCAATTCTCTCAAACTCTCTCAACCTTCAAACATCCATCCATTTTCTTGATCTCCAACCAAAGATTTGAAGGTATAAAACATGTTTTTATGGTTGATTCTTGGTTTTGATTCTATAATATGGAGAAAAGGAGGTTTCATGTGAAAAATGGGTGAAAACCCGAGATGAAACCGATTCTCGTGTGATCAAAGGATGTATACAAGTTATACAAAGGATTTTGATCTAAGTAATTAGTTAAAAGAGTTTAGAATGAAATTTTACGGTTAAAATCTTGTGAAAATGAGTTTTCATGTGAAAGACGGGTGAAAACCCGAGATGAAACCGACTCTTGCATGATCAAGAGATGTATACATGTTATACAAGGGATCTTGGTCCAAGAAAGGAGTAAAAAGGGTCGAGAACGGATTTTTACGGTCAAAATCGTTGTTTTGATGTTTTAACCGACACTAGGAAAGAAATGGCTTGATTGTGGGTATAACTTGCTTGGTGTGGTGTTGATGTGCTTGTAAGTGTTGTATCTAGCGGCTAGCAAAGGCTAGAAACCGAGATCCTTGCGATCTAAAGCTAGAAAACACAAAATAGTTCGGTTTTCGTGTGTTTATGAAAAATGGACAGATTGTTGTGTGCTTAGATTTGGGTCACGAAATTTCACAGAGATGATCTACACATGAAAATATGAGATCTGTGAATTTTTGGTAATTTTTGGATAAAATATGAATATTTGGTGAATTTAATGCTCGGTTTTGGCCAAAAATAGTGAAAAATAGCAAAACATGATGAAAAATTCTGGAAAATTTAAGATAAGCTTTTTATAACATATAAAAGTCACCCACAAAATTTGAGCTCAGTTGGAAAAGTCTAAGTAGGCTTTTCGGTGAAACGAGTTCTAGGGCTTTCTAGCTCGGTTTTGGGTGAAAATGGCTTGAAAAATAAGTTTTAAATTCTGGAAAAATTCCAGGAAGTTATGAGGATGATAGAGATCATCCCAGAAAAATTTGGGATTTTTCTAAAGTGTTTTGGTATTTTTGATATATTTAGTGTTTTAATAAGATCTAAAAAATAGATAAATAAATGTAAATATAGGAAAATAAATCTGGGAAAATTCCAGAAAGTTATGAGGATGATAGAGATCATCCCAGAAAAATTTGGGATTTTTCTAAAGTGTTTTGGTATTTTTGATATATTTAGTGTTTTAATAAGATCTAAAAAATAGATAAATAAATGTAAATATAGGAAAATAAATCTGGGAAAATTCCAGAAAGTTATGAGGATGATAGAGATCATCCCAGAAAAATTTGGGATTTTTCTAAAGTGTTTTGGTATTTTTTATATATTTAGTATTTTAATAAGATTTAAAAATAGATAAATAAATGTAAATATAAGAAAATAAATCTGGAAAATTTTTACAAAATTCCTCACTGTCAAATTAAGTTTTGTGCAAAATTTCAAGACCCGAGACTAATCGGGTAATTATTTGTGCTAAAAAGAACATAAAAACAAGTTTTTAAAGCTTAAAACGTGTAAACCGGCAAGGTTCGCATAAGCGAGCTGACTGGTACATGAAAACTCTAAAAATGGACTATTTCATAAATCTAAGTAAATTAAGTAAAAATAAATCATCCGAAAATAATTCGGATGATTTGGGTAATTTTACCCGATTATACCGTTTCCGGCACCGAAATACCGGAAACGGGCCCCACGGCCAAACGGGGTGTCAAACCGAGCTATAATTTCATCACTTTAACTAAATTGACTGTCAAACTCTAAGCAATGTCACAATCTGAGTCCTTAGAAGTGTCACGGGGTTAACATTGTCCCCGAATCGAGTACAGTACTGGGTTAACAATGTTCCCAGATGTACCGATTGATACGTATTTAAGTTATGGGAATTATATAGTAACGACTAGATATTATATTACAGATCCAGGCACGTAGCTGTTCCTTATATTACTCACCGACTCACAAAAAGGTGAGTTTTCACGAGCCCCTTTTAATGAATTGTTTTAATTATATTTTCCCGGGGCGGAAAACATGTCTTATTTAAAGTATTTAAGTACATACCGATCGTATGGAAATACTTGTACATTTATATATATATGGTCTGATGCACAGAATATATAAAATGTTTATCATTTGTTATTGTTCTGGGGTAACATAGTTCCCAGGGGTTATTATTGTTCTGGGGTAACATAGTTCCCAGGGGTTATTATTGTTCTGGGGTAACATAGTTCCCAGGGGTTATTATTGTTCTGGGGTAACATAGTTCCCAGAGGTTGTGATTGTTCTGGGGTAACATAGTTCCCAAGGATATTTATTGTTCTGGGGTAACATAGTTCCCAGGGGTTATTATTGTTCTGGGGTAACATAGTTCCCAGAGGTTGTGATTGTTCTGGGGTAACATAGTTCCCAGGGGTATTTATTGTTCTGGGGTAACATAGTTCCCAGGGGTTATTATTGTTCTGGGGTAACATAGTTCCCAGGAAGTTAATGGAAATGTTCTGGGGTAACATAGTTCCCAGCATGATTATATTGTTAATAAATGATTATTAAAATGATTTGTCAGTGTTTATTTAAATTAGTGAAACTCACCAACTATTCGTAGTTGACCCGTTTTCTTTACATGTTTTCTAGGTATGCCCAAGTTGGATTGATTGATGTGTGCTTAACTATCTGTGCTACCTGTTGGAAGCTTGCTGCTCTATGTTTTGTAATGAATTTATTAATGTCTTATCGGTAAAATATGTGTGTAACACCTAGACAGTAATGAAACTCGCAACAATGTAATATGTTATAAATTAATGTAGTGGTATTTTCTTTATAAGCAATGCTGTTGATATCAGATGTGTCTGTTGCATCCCGTGTACGTTTCCGCTGCGGTTACGGGGTGTTACAGAACTTGGTATCAGAGCCATTGGTTATAAAGAATTAGGATGTCTGAAAAAGATACCTAAAATATAACCAGTAGCTCAAGTATTATAGGATCTGAATATCAACTAATAATATATTGTGACGAGATCGGGATGAACTTGGATGGACAAGTGGGTTATTATGGTCCGGAACATAATAACAGACTTGTCTGCACGAGGGAATTCAGGGGAAGTCACGGGGGACTTAAATAGGTAAAATTGGCAACATATGTGTAAATGTATAATAATATTATTATGTGGCAAAATTGTATAAGTAAGTGCATGTTAATTTGATTTTGAATTACACTATGAAAATGGACTATATGTTTGTTAACTTGTGTGCAGGTAAAAATGGCAAGAACACCTAGTGTGTCGACGGAAGAGGACCCGGAAGAGGTCAGTTCCGGGGCCTCTGGAAGCCCAAGTGTAGCACCCAGCTCCGAGCCTTCGGAGGCTAGTCATAGTACTTCTAGACAGACCACCCCAGCTAGGAGTGCTAGTTTACCCTCCCCTGCTAGGGTTACCAGGTCTCCTACCCCGCCCGCACCACAGACCGCTCCGATTCCCCCCAGACACGGTCCCCGCCTCACGGCGCGGATCAGTGCCCCGTATGTCCCGCCCACCGTTACCCCACCCAGATCCACATACCACCGGGGCGAGTCTTCCCGCCCCCAACCCGAGCCTGCGACCCTACCTGTGTGGGGTCTTCCAAGGCAGGAGCGGGACTTGGCGGCTTGGCTACGTGTTCTCACCGAGCAGGTGAACGAGCACTCTGCCGCCCTGGTCGTGGGGGTACAGAGGCGGGCGTACCTCGGGGACAGCATACTGGACCACCAGTATGCTATTAACCAGTTAAAAAGGGAGTGCTCATACTCCCACTGGTTGATCGACCAGATGGAAACCCGAATGCGGGTTATGGTTGCGGTGTTGGTGGTGCTGGTGGCGGTGTTGGTGGGGTTGGTTTACCACCATGTGTAGATGTGTTAGATGGTAGAATCTTGAACCGCTTTTTGATACTCCGTGTAAGTAGTTAGTGGTGATACTAACACGGAGTGAATCTTGTTTAGTTGTAGTACAACCACTGGCCCATAGGGGGTCTCTTGTTGGGCATATCATTATCGATACTTTTGGGTATCATTCAAGCACTGACCCATTGCGGGTTATGTCGAGGATGATACCGACATAGGGCCCTTGTAATAAAACTAGTTATGTAATGTTGACTGAAAGTATGTAAACTGATGTTTGTGTAATATGAATCAATGTTTACTAATGAATGAAATATGTATTGTGTTTTATGTTTTGAGATGGTATTGATTATATCTATTTCTTTGATGATTGTGTAGAATGGCACCGAAACGATCAACGAAAATATCGGAAGTAGATGTGAGCCGTTTGATTGCTCAACAGTTGGAGGCGGCGATACCGGATATAGTATCGCGCATCGCCGCCAGTATTAATAACTCGACCAATCCAACCCCTCCGAGCAATCAAACGCCCATAAATAATGACGGGGAACAAAATGCTAATCCTCCAAGGAATGACAACACTATGCCGAGTAATGACGCACCGCCTACGGTGGTCGCTACCGACAGTAATGGCCCTATCCCTACTGTAGAGACCAACCGCACTGGACCATCCAGGGGTTGTTCAATCAAGGACTTTATGTTATGCAAGCCTTTAGAATTTAACGGGTTGGAAGGACCGAATGGGTTAGTAAAATGGTTAGAGAAAATAGAATCAGTGGTAAATATCAGCAACTGTCCCGAGGATTGTGTCGTTAAGTACGCCACCTGTACGTTCACAGACCATGCCTTGACATGGTGGAACACCATAGTACAGACTCGAGGTCAGGCGGCGACAAACCGCATGACCTGGGCAGAGCTTAAGGATCTTGTTTTGAAACATTTCTGCCCAAAGAATGAATTGCAGAAACTGGAACATGAGTTGTGGAACCTAGAGATGCATGGGGCGGACCACTTGGGATATACCAACCGGTTTAATGAACTGTCACGATTAGTGCCGTGGTTGGTCACCCCAGAGTCAAAGAGGGTGGAACGTTATATTTGGGGACTTACTCCAGTAGTGAGGAGTATAGTTAACGCGGGAGGGCACCAGACGTATGAGGGTGCAGTGACACAGGCTGGTATTGTCACGTATGATTTCTTAAGGAGCGGATCGATAAAGACGACGGGAGAGTCGGCTGGGGGAAAGCGAGGTACGTATGACAATAGGATCCGAGAGAAACAGCAAGGTAAACGAGCTAGGCCCGCTGCCCAGAGCTATGCCATGACTAGTTCGGGCGGAAGGCAAGAACCGCAGAAGGGAACGTTTCCTAGGTGCGGGAAATGTGGTTACCACCATAGTGGCGTGTGCAAGGAGGTGGTGTGCCACCGGTGTGGCAGGGTTGGACACTACGCACCAAATTGTAAGACAAATCTGAACAACCTGAACCGACAACCACAACCTATTCGGGCGCAACCATTTAGAACTCAACCAGCCCGACAGCAGAACCCGCAAGGAAACCAGATGGTGACCACTAGCCGTGCTTGCTACGAATGCGGCAGCACGGATCACTTCAAAAGGAACTGCCCGAAACTGAATCAGGGAGGAAATGGGAGACAACTCGCGGGTCAGCCATCGTCGTCCAATCCGGCGCGAGGCCGGGCATTTGTGATGGGAGCGAACGAGGCGCGCCAGGACCCCAGCGTAGTGACAGGTACCTTCCTCGTCTCTGATCATTACGCTTCTGTATTATTTGATACAGGCGCCGATAGAAGTTTTGTCTCCATTAGATTCCTTTCGATAGCAAACCTTCCTATTGGTGAAACCATAGAACCCTACACCGTAGAGGTCGCTAACGGTAAAACCATGATAGTTAATCGGATTGTTCGGAATTGCCCTTTTATTCTAAGCGAACAATCCTTCCTGATTGACTTGTTACCGGTAGAATTGGGTAGTTTTGACGTGATAGTGGGAATGGATTGGTTGGCACGTAATAGGGTAGAAATAAACTGTGAAAAGAAAACCGTCAAGATCCGGGTGTCGGATGACGAGGAGGTATTAGTGCAGGGAGAAAAATCCGGCACCATGATACCATTTGTATCCCACCTCAAGGTGTTGAAATATATACGTCAGGGATGTGTGGCGTATCTAGCGAGCCTGACGGCCGCTGATTCTGAGGAAAAACGGGTGGACGATATTCCCGTGGTACGCGAATTTCCACAAGTTTTTCCAGAGGAACTTCCTGGATTACCGCCAACCCGACAAGTCGAATTCAGAATCGACTTATTACCTCAAGCCGGCCCTGTTGCTGTAACATCCCGAAATTTCAAAGGTAATATTAATTATATTACTTATTATTAGATGGAAAGTTTACTCGGGTTATCAGGAAATAAATAAAAGAATAGGAGTTGGTATGGGTCTTGGACTTGGATTAATTCCCGTAGTATATAATCGAGAACCAAGACTCTTCCACCATTTTTCACCAACTCCCTTTCACACCCACACCCAAACACTCTCAATTCTAGAGAGAGAAACTAGAGAGAGAAAGTTCTCAAATCACAAATCCGAGTTCACAATCTTGTTCCTAGTCGTTTTTGGTAAGTCCCTCTCGAAAATCATCCGTTTTCATAACCATTTCGGCCTCAAATCGAGCAAAAACGTAACTTGAGTTTTCGGGTCAAAAACCGCCTTGTTTTGGTGTCAAAATGCAAGCTTTTGTGTTTAAAAGTACTAGGAATCGATAGCCCTTTCAATCCCGAGCATTTCCATGTCAAAAACTTCGATTTTGGGTCAAAAATCTGGAAAATCTGGAAAACCCGTAGTTTTCTCCGTCGCCCAGCTTGAAGGAGTCGAATCAGACTCATTCGATCGAACCAGTCGATCGAATCAGTCCATTCGATCGAATGTGTAGATCGAACAAGTCCAGTCGACCGAATAGGGAAGCAACCGAATGGTCTCCAACTCATTCGATCGAATGAGTTTTGTATTCGATCGAATGAGTGTTGTATTTGATCGAACGTGTGTCTATTCGATCGAACGTGTTCCTATTCGATCGAACGTGTTCCTATTCGATCGAACGTGTTCCTATTCGATCGAATCAAGCCAGAACCAAGTTGTTTCCAAGATTCGCCTGAAGTGAAGTTCGTTTATGAAATAAATTAAAAACCTAATGGAAAATGTGTTAAGGCGGTTATCGAAAATGAGTAGTAGTAATAGTAGTAGTAGTAATTGATATGTGTAAATATTATACAGTTAGCCGAGCCCAGTTAAGGAAAGGAATTACGATCAACGGCGAGCGTAACAGGATCCAGGTGAGTTTCTAGCCCCATTTCCTTGTTATGTTTTCGGGGCTGTGTGCATACTCGATGTGAAGTGTGAATACACTTACCTTAAGTGGTAAGTGTATGCTATAGATGTCATATGAGGTATATATTTTATAATGCTTGTCGGTACATGAACGATCTTCGGATATTGCACGTATCGCCAAGGATAGTAAATTCCAAGTGGTTGATAGTGTGTATGAATGTTATGATGTGACTTGATTATTACGTAAATACTGAACTGATATGAAGTGTGATATAGGCAAGTAGAGGTAGAGTGTGTTAGAAGTGGCAAGAGTCTAGTAAGGGTGTTAGTGGCATAACGTGAGCGCGTGATAGGGAAAGCCTGTACGTGCCATCGTTATTATGTGTGTATGATTGTTGATGTTACTTGCTTAGTATGTAAATAATGTGCTGATAGGAAGTGGGTTATAGACAAGTAGAAGTATAGTGTGATAGAAGTGGATAGGGGTCTAGTAATAGAGTTAGGGGCATAACGTGAGCACGTGGTAGAGTGAGTCTATGCGTGTCTTCGTTATTAAAGTGGCATAAGTGGCACAAGTGGCACAAGTGGCATAAGTGGCATAAGTGGCATAAAGTGGCACAAGTGGCATAAGTGGCACAAGTGGCATAAGTGGCATAAAGTGGCACAAGTGGCATAAAGTGGCATAAGTGGCTAAGCTGTAGGGGTAATTAAGAGGCTAAGCTATAGGGGTAATTAAGTGGTTAAACAGTGGCATGTTAGACAGTGGACTATGTGTCTTCGGATACGTATATATATATTGTATGAAGTGGTTGTATGTTAAGTTGCTTGATTAACTAGAACTCACTCAGCGTAGCTGACTTTTAGTATGCACGCAGGTGAGCGGATTATAGAGTTAGCATGAGGATGACACACGGCATGGATTGAACGACTGGCATCTGAAGAAAGAAGTGAAGATGTTTAAAATATAAAGTTTTGTGTTATGGTATCAAAGAAAAGATTTAATGTTTTGTAACAAATGATTGACGTTTTATATTCCGCGAAAAGTTTTAATAAACTCTGATTTGAAGAACTGTGTTTATGAGTAAATCCGACGCTAAAGTAGGGCTACCGGGTTCGGGGCCTTACAAGTTGGTATCAGAGCAAAGTTCGAGAGATTTAAGCATCCTACATGCTTAGACTCGAACAGAGAATGGGATTTAAGTAAGAAAAGAAAGAAGATGCCAGTTCAAGAATGCCATGTGTTGCTCAAGCAAGATCAGTAAAGGTAAGGTGTATGATTAAATGATAATTGTTAATGAGAAAGGAAAGATATGTGAACGGTAGGGATAGGAATAATTGATTGTTTACTTTGACAAACTGCTTAAGTAGAACCAGCACAAATAGACTCATAAAGGGAAGTGTATAGGACACGGAAAGTAACGTGATCAGCTAATCACAACTGGCCACTGTTATTACCTGTTAGCCTTACTATCCTTGTACTAAATAGTTCCTTGAGTGATGATGTTTGTGTTTTCCCTTGTAGAATACTAATGGCGGGAGCTGGAGAATTTGTTGGAACTGGGGGTCGCACTGGACGTCGTGGCAGGCCTCGTCTTGTCCGGCAACCCTCGGTAGAAGAAGCTTCCCACACCGAAGATGAAGGAAGCGCAGCTGGAGGAGACCAGAACAACAACGAAGGAGTTCAACTTAGCCCTGCAGTTCAAGCAGCCATTGTCCAAGCGGTAGTTGCTGCTGTGAAGAATCTGAACCCCGAAGGATCTGCTGGAAGCCGTGAACGAACTGCTGAAGGGGCAGGTGGTGATGGAAGGAAAGATGGGGAAGAGGAAAGAGGCGCCTCGAGTGGGGGTAAGTCTATAAAAGTTGATGACAGGAGAGGAGGCCAAGGTGGGTGCAGCTATAAATCCTTCAAGGGATGCGACCCGCCGAAGCTGACTGGTTTAGGAGACGCAATTGCCACTCTTCAATGGATAACTGCCATGGATAAAGTTATCCGAATCAGCGAGTGTCATCCTGACCAAGCAGTGGGTTATGCCACTCAGTCATTTGGAGATGAGGCTATGTATTGGTGGGAGAGTGTGGAGCAGAGGAAGACCCGTGAAGAGATCAAGGCAATGGGATGGAATGACCTAAAGGACATGGTGATGAGGAAGTTCTGTGCTGACGCCGAGGTTGAAAGGGCGGAGATGAAGTTCCTAAACTTGAGAGCTGGGACTTTGACACATCGTGAGTATACTACTGAATTCAACCGCATGTCTAGGTTGGTACCTGACATGGTGAACACTGAGGCTAAGAGAATCAAGTGTTACGTGAGGGGATTACCACAGAGAGTCCGCATGTTAGTCAGGACAAGCAAACCCGTCACCTTTGAGTCTGCGGTCGAGTTGGCGGAGATGGTCTATGATGATCTGGCGGCGGATGATGTGGGAGTGGAAGATGAGGAAAAAGGGAAAGGAACTAAAAGAGCTGGGGATGTCGTGGAGCGTGCAGGGAGAAAGACACAGACGATGGCAGGAAGGGAAGCATGTAAAGTGTGCGGGAAGATGCACTTGGGGGAATGTAAGGCTGGTCCAAATCAGTGCTACCGATGTGGGAGGAAGGGACACATCTCCCGTGAATGCACCGAGGACCAGAAGTGTTACAAGTGTGGTAAGTCAGGTCACATAGCTAGGGAGTGTGGAGAAGCCGTGGCAGTGGGGGAAGGAAGAGGAAACGCGTGAAAGGATGGTCTATTAGCTGCTGAGAAGGTTGCAGGAGAATAAGTGGCATGTCACAGTTGTTTTATGTTTAGTAGTTAAAGAGTGTTTTATATTACAGTTGAACCTGTGTTTGTTTAGCAAGCTTGAATGATTTCCTTTTATGTTATGAAGTACTTGTGACTTCTTGTGTTTTTGTATGAACGATCTATGAATTTATCTGAATGCATGTTGGTTATGATAAATAGTTGTGTGATGGTTAAGCGTCGCCTTAGGAGTTAGCGTTATGATGCAAAACAAGGTTCCTCGGGAAGGCGATACGAGACTTGGTACATCGAGGGCTTCATGGACGAGCTACCTTAAATAGCTAAAACACATGACCACCATTCGATGACTACGAGTCAGGAGTAAGGAGGATAACTCAGAAAGCAAGCGATTCAGTAAAGCGTGTAAAACTAAGAAGTTTTTCTTTTATAGGGAATAAGTTAGGTTTCGGGGACGAAACCTCTTTAAGGAGGGAAGACTTGTAACATCCCGAAATTTCAAAGGTAATATTAATTATATTACTTATTATTAGATGGAAAGTTTACTCGGGTTATCAGGAAATAAATAAAAGAATAGGAGTTGGTATGGGTCTTGGACTTGGATTAATTCCCGTAGTATATAATCGAGAACCAAGACTCTTCCACCATTTTTCACCAACTCCCTTTCACACCCACACCCAAACACTCTCAATTCTAGAGAGAGAAACTAGAGAGAGAAAGTTCTCAAATCACAAATCCGAGTTCACAATCTTGTTCCTAGTCGTTTTTGGTAAGTCCCTCTCGAAAATCATCCGTTTTCATAACCATTTCGGCCTCAAATCGAGCAAAAACGTAACTTGAGTTTTCGGGTCAAAAACCGCCTTGTTTTGGTGTCAAAATGCAAGCTTTTGTGTTTAAAAGTACTAGGAATCGATAGCCCTTTCAATCCCGAGCATTTCCATGTCAAAAACTTCGATTTTGGGTCAAAAATCTGGAAAATCTGGAAAACCCGTAGTTTTCTCCGTCGCCCAGCTTGAAGGAGTCGAATCAGACTCATTCGATCGAACCAGTCGATCGAATCAGTCCATTCGATCGAATGTGTAGATCGAACAAGTCCAGTCGACCGAATAGGGAAGCAACCGAATGGTCTCCAACTCATTCGATCGAATGAGTTTTGTATTCAATCGAATGAGTGTTGTATTTGATCGAACGTGTGTCTATTCGATCGAACGTGTTCCTATTCGATCGAACGTGTTCCTATTCGATCGAATCAAGCCAGAACCAAGTTGTTTCCAAGATTCGCCTGAAGTGAAGTTCGTTTATGAAATAAATTAAAAACCTAATGGAAAATGTGTTAAGGCGGTTATCGAAAATGAGTAGTAGTAATAGTAGTAGTAGTAATTGATATGTGTAAATATTATACAGTTAGCCGAGCCCAGTTAAGGAAAGGAATTACGATCAACGGCGAGCGTAACAGGATCCAGGTGAGTTTCTAGCCCCATTTCCTTGTTATGTTTTCGGGGCTGTGTGCATACTCGATGTGAAGTGTGAATACACTTACCTTAAGTGGTAAGTGTATGCTATAGATGTCATATGAGGTATATATTTTATAATGCTTGTCGGTACATGAACGATCTTCGGATATTGCACGTATCGCCAAGGATAGTAAATTCCAAGTGGTTGATAGTGTGTATGAATGTTATGATGTGACTTGATTATTACGTAAATACTGAACTGATATGAAGTGTGATATAGGCAAGTAGAGGTAGAGTGTGTTAGAAGTGGCAAGAGTCTAGTAAGGGTGTTAGTGGCATAACGTGAGCGCGTGATAGGGAAAGCCTGTACGTGCCATCGTTATTATGTGTGTATGATTGTTGATGTTACTTGCTTAGTATGTAAATAATGTGCTGATAGGAAGTGGGTTATAGACAAGTAGAAGTATAGTGTGATAGAAGTGGATAGGGGTCTAGTAATAGAGTTAGGGGCATAACGTGAGCACGTGGTAGAGTGAGTCTATGCGTGTCTTCGTTATTAAAGTGGCATAAGTGGCACAAGTGGCACAAGTGGCATAAGTGGCATAAGTGGCATAAAGTGGCACAAGTGGCATAAGTGGCACAAGTGGCATAAGTGGCATAAAGTGGCACAAGTGGCATAAAGTGGCATAAGTGGCTAAGCTGTAGGGGTAATTAAGAGGCTAAGCTATAGGGGTAATTAAGTGGTTAAACAGTGGCATGTTAGACAGTGGACTATGTGTCTTCGGATACGTATATATATATTGTATGAAGTGGTTGTATGTTAAGTTGCTTGATTAACTAGAACTCACTCAGCGTAGCTGACTTTTAGTATGCACGCAGGTGAGCGGATTATAGAGTTAGCATGAGGATGACACACGGCATGGATTGAACGACTGGCATCTGAAGAAAGAAGTGAAGATGTTTAAAATATAAAGTTTTGTGTTATGGTATCAAAGAAAAGATTTAATGTTTTGTAACAAATGATTGACGTTTTATATTCCGCGAAAAGTTTTAATAAACTCTGATTTGAAGAACTGTGTTTATGAGTAAATCCGACGCTAAAGTAGGGCTACCGGGTTCGGGGCCTTACAGTTGCTAAGGCCCCTTACAGACTTGCACCGTCCGAGATGCAAGAACTATCCAACCAGTTGCAGGAATTGTTGGATAAGGGGTTTATACGTCCCAGTTATTCCCCGTGGGGTGCACCTGTACTATTTGTGAAAAAGAAGGACGGAAGCCTTCGAATGTGCATTGACTACAGGGAATTGAACAAATTAACCATCAAAAATAGATATCCTCTTCCCCGAATCGATGATTTGTTCGACCAACTACAAGGTGCGAGCTATTTCTC